>NW_024064775.1:89034-111727 GCF_009727055.1 Benincasa hispida | reverse complement strand
GCATAAAGCCTTACAGAAAAATTTATTAAGTCTCGTAGGAACCATAAAAGACAAACTAATCCCTCCAAACTTTTTGCTCAAGACCAGGGGAACAGGAGCACCATAACCATTGGTTTAGAATCTATCATCTTTTAAACAAAACATAAGATTAAGATACCAAGCTGGGGCACAAGCTCGAGCTTCTTAGATTAGTGTTGCTTCCAGATCACATGGTAAAAATCACAGGCTAGCCCCCTTCAGTTGAGGACACCTCTTTGTCTATATGGGATAAGAAGTGTAGCTTCTCTTTTGGGCTGCTTCTTGACACGTTTTGTAATATTGTTTATTCAAAATATCAACTTCTAAAGGGGATCCTGGTTATTAGTACATTGCTTTTGTGCTTCATTGGGGGTTGCCGCCTGAGTTGAAGACATCCATACCTGACAACTCACGTATAGGGGACGATAAATCTTGTTCTTCTTGCCGGCTTTTGAACACCTTTTGATTTATATCCTGGTTACTAATATATTATATATTAGTTTTCACGTATGTTGCAATGTTTTTTATTCCTATTACTGACAAATTATTTTCTAACATGTCATGTCCATGTGTTGACTTCAGGATATGGTGGAAGTAGTACTGGTGCTTGGGATGCTTATTCACAGTATGTAAATGCTGATAGTTTTCCAGTTGTATCGCCAGTAAGTTTACTTTTGAAAACATGCTGTTCTTATATCCATATAAAAATAGATTATGTATATCTAATTCTTTTTTTGATTTGTCCATGGAACAGGTTATGTACAATGATAATCCATCTATTGTCTTTCATTCTGGTTATGGCTTCAATCCAGATATGGCATATGGACAATATTCACCGGTTGCTACTCCTATGCCTTCTGTTATGTTAGATGGACAGCTATATTCTCCTCAACAAGTCCCATTCTCCCCATCATACTACCCACAACAAGCTGCACCTGGTTTACCTCATGGATCTTCTGCAGTTCCCGTTTCACCAACAGAGATGATATCACCTGAGAGTAGTACATTTGACAACATGCTATATGGACCAGGAACAGGTTTCTTGCTAAATTTTGGGTCCTTTGGTGGTGGAAATCTGGGTTCAGGCTCCTTAGCATCTCCGGCAGCAGCCTATCCACAGCCAATAGGAGTACTTGGTTCAAATGATCAGAATGTTGGGCAGGTTAATTTTGTTTATTATAGCTGGTGGTAGTTTGGAAAGCTTATTATAGATGCTTCTACAACCTAAAATCCCTGTTTGGTATTGCTTGTATTAGCCTACATGAGCTGTTTCCTACCAGTCATTTTATCCCCCACAATATCTTATTATCATTTAAATATCTTAGAGGGCTTTTGGGACAAGGAGTGGAGTTGTGAACTCTTGGACCCCACAGATTAAGAAGTTAATAAGACAAAATTGATGTTTTTAGTCGTGGGATCCACGAATTCCTTAGGCCAAACAACTCTACTCCCTCCAACTCCTACCCCTCAAATCCTTGGGTTGAACACCCCCTTACTAATTAGGAATATCATATTATTTCCTTAAAAGGAAATTTGATTAGGAAGAAATATTATATTAATATGAATGATAAATTAAGTGCCAATCTAAATCTTACCCTTGATAATTTAAATCTTACTCTTATTAAATACAGAATTCCTTCGTATAAAATAGCTTTCTTTAAAGTTACATGAGAAGTCAAATTAATGAAGAGACCTGTTAATGATATCAAATGCATTTGATTTTATCTGATGTGTTTTAGCTTGCTTCCGTATTGAAAGTACTCAATCTCATTCAAAAGAGAGAAGAAATAAGGGAGAATTAGTGATGATTCATGCCGGTCAAACTAGTTTATTGACTTCAAATATTCTAAGCTTGAGGAATGAGTTTTTATGGATCAGTAGAGGTCTGTGTAAGCAAGAGTCAAAACATATAATCACATACATTTGATTTTATGAATTTGCTTTTTTTATGGCATTTGGTTAAGGTGTGAGTATTTTACTAATATATCCACTTCGAATGTTGCAAAGTCAAGTAAATAAATTGGGACCATTTTGTAAGGGTGAAATGTAAGGTGGTATTTTATATTTCATCCCTTGTTATCATGGTGACTGTTGAGAACTAATTTATCCTTGTTTTGGGAGGATTCTAGTGATATTTTTTGGATTGGTTTCTTAGAACTTAAGGACATAGTTGTTTGACCTGACCTATAGAACAAATCCTATTTACACAAGTTGGTTTGGATTGCTTTCTTTTAGCATGAATTTTACATAGGTCAATATCTGTTATCTGCTATGTGTTCATTTCATGATAATCTTGTTTCTGAAAAATTATTATGTATACATGTAGGTACGTGCCATAGTTTTATATATGTAGTAAAAAATTTAAAATCAAAAGAGGGTGAACCTTCTTGATTTTGTTTAGAAAAGGTTTATGACTGACGACTGTGCTCTTGCAATCCAAATGATGTGCTTTGTGTATGGAGATGTGTGTGTTTTGTGAAGAGGATTTTGGGGTTTTTCAGTTTTTATTGGTTTACTTTTAATTGGTGTTTTGTGTGGGGGGGGGGGGGGGTGTTGTACGTGATTACTTCTTTATTTTTCTTTGTACTTTTTCTTTAAGAAAATAACTTCAAGGCAATCATTGATGGTTCTTCTTACCATTTTGTTGGAACATGATACGCTACATTTTGGGGCGCTAAGTTAAGATACGATGTCTGGAGTTCACATGTCTGTGGAATTCATATATCTGTGGAGTTCATATGTCTGTGTTTGGGGTGCAGAGTTATTTGGTCTGAATTCATATTTCTGTGTTTGGAGTGCAAAGTTATTTGGTTTGAATTCATATGTCTGTGTTTGGGGTGCAGAGTTATTTGGTCTGAATTCATGTCTATGTTTGAGGTACAAAGTTGAGTTCATATGTCTGGGTATCTGATGCAGTTTTTTTTAATTCTAAATAATATGCTTTTATGATTACTATTTTTGTTTTGAAACTTTTTTCAATAATTCTACCCATCTTTGTTTGAATAAAATATGGATTGCAATTTTTTCTTTTAATTTTCAAAACTTTTCTTTCTTTCTTTCTTTCTTTTTGGGTAATGAACAACAATTAACCCATTACATTTCTTGTAGAAACATGGTTAAATAAAATGAGAAACTAAAGCGAAATCAAAACTTTGGATTCTAGCTAATTTTTCTCCATAAATTTCATTATCGTCTTCTTCTTTTTCTTCTTCTTCCTATTGTCGCTATATATTTTTACTATGTCATGAATTTTTTTAATTAAATCTCCCCCATCATCGTAATAGCAAATGGAATGTCACCACATTTCTTCAATAGTTTCACTTTCATTTCCTCTAAATTTGGGGGATCATCAGAGAACAAATCTCTATTTTTTATTAATTTTTGCTAGAAAATGTTCCAAGAACTTTTTTTTTTCATTTTATGGTTTTTTTTTGCTATATGTAACATACTTTTCAACTACAAACATATTTTTCGTCTAAATATTCTTTAACACTTATTTGATATGTGATTTCATTATATATAAATATTGCACTTAATGTAAACAAAATAATATTTTTTTTTTATATAATCAACCACTCTACAACATACTTTAACAGTCATCAGTCTTATAGTAGTCGAATGTGGTTGTCGAAGTTGATTATTGAAGATGATTTTTGCTGGAGTTTGTAGTCGAAGGTGGTTGTCGGAGCTTGAAGTTGGTCACATGAAGGTGTATTGGAGTTGGTTGTCGAAGTTTGTCATTAGAGGTGGTTTTCGAATCCTGGAGTTGGTCGGGCGAAAGTGGTCGTTGAAGTTGATCATCAAAAATGATTTTTGCTAGAGATTGTAATCGGAGGTGACTATCGGAGCCCGAAGTTAGTCGCATGAAGGTGGTATTAAAGTTGATTGTTGGAGTTTTTCGTCGAAGGTGGTTGTCAAAGCCTTAAGTTGGTCGTCAGAGTTGCTTGCTCAAAGGTGATCATCGAAGGTGATTTTCATCGAAGTTTGTAGTTGGAGGTGGTTGTTAGAACCTACGGAGTTGGTCATCGGAGTTTGTTGTTGGAGCCAATTGGTCGACGGAGTTGGTAGCACAAAGGTGGCCATTAGAGTTGGGTCACCGGAGGTGGTTGTCGGAGTTGGTCGCGCGAAGGTCGTCGGAGCTCAGAGTTGGTCGTCGGAGCTGTAATCAAAGGTGGTTTTTGGAGTTTGGATTTTGTCGTCGGAATTATCATCGGAGGTGGTTGACGGAGCTCGGAGTTAGTTGCTAGAGTTGTCATCGAAGGTGGTTGTTGGAGTCTGGAGTTAGTTCTCGGAGTGTGACAATGGCTGATAGGTGAAAGCCATTGAAACATGGGAAGAAGGAAGAGTTGAGGTGAGTTGGTAAAATATACTAACTGAACTCCTCCAACATTTAAAGTTGGTGTGCCAAATAATGAGTTGGTATATTATACTAACTCAACTCAACTCATGTTAGTGAGCCGAACACCCCCTTAGAATTTTCTTTTTACGTGAATCTTTACAACTTTTCAATTTCAATAGAACATAATCAATCTTGTTTGATAATAATTGATAGCATCTTCATGGAATTTTTGTGATTGTTTTATTTGGATGTCTGGGATTTTAAACTTTAAAGTCCCAATTTGTGGTCTTGTTTTTTGGTGGTTCATTTTTCTATGTGGTGGTTTTTCAGCTCATTTTTTATTTCGTTCTTCTCTTTGGTGTTACTTTCAGAGTTGTTTTTAGCTTGCTCCAGTGAAATCTCTTTTTCCAGTTTTTTGGTTTGGTATTTCACTTTGTTGGCTCATTCTGTTTTGGCATCTCATGACTTATTTTTGGTGCTCTCCCTCCAAGTTTTTGGTGCTTTTTAGATTCAGGCTTTTCATCTTATTTAGTTTGTACTCACCTTCATGGTTATTATCATTATCATTATTATTATTATTATTATTATTATTATTATTATTATTTTTATTTCTCTCTATTAGTATTCCCACCTTGGTTAGGGGGAATCTTGAGAGAGCTATAAGAAATTCCCTTTGGGAGGGGATTGATGAGGGGTGAGTGGGAGGTGGTTGTTGGTGCTGACTAAATAGTGTGTAGGTATGACCCTCACCCTTTTGAGTGGGTTGCTAGTGGGGCCACCATGCAGCTTGGTAATCGCCTTTAAAAAGCTTTTGCATCTTATTTCCCTTCATTCTCACTTTTTAAATATTATGTTGGGCATGGTTTGAGTGTCTACTTCTAGGATGGTTGGGTGGGACATAAGCCCTTTTGGGAGATTTTTCCTGTGGTTATATCACATTAAGTAAAAAGTTACATTATGTGGCTTTTGTCATACTGACCTTTGATTCTTCTGCGTCATCTTTAGGATTCTCTCGCCCTCTTTCTAACAAAGAAGTGCTAGAGGTGGTGGACCTTCTTCCTATTCTCATTGATCAGCAAGTGTCTCTTGGGCAAAGGGACATCATATTTTGGTTTGAGGATACCTCAAAGGATTCTCCTGTAGCTCTTTCTTCCTTGCCCCACCGAACCCTGCCTTTGCTTTCTCCTCACTTTGGAAGGTTAAAGTCGTTAGGAAAGTTTTCTTTTTTTCTTTTTTTTCTTTTGTGGCAGAAATTATATGTGTCAACACTTAAGACTGTATCCAACATCGCACTTCCATGGTTTTATGCGTGCAGTGGTGCATGCTCAGCAAGATTCAGGTTGAAGATCCTCTTCAACAATGGACTCTTTGGGGCTTTGTTGGGTTTGAAATAGAGGTCATTTTGCCATGATGGAGCAGGTGCTCTTTTGTTTACTTTTTTGGCCATGAGGGCAGTCTTGTGGCACATTTATTTCTTCACTATCATTTGGGGAATTTGGCTCAAGTGTAATAATATGGTCTTTAGATAGGTTGAGAGGTCAGGTGGTGAAGTTTGGGAGTTGACTAGATTGGGTCCCTTTGGGCGTCTGTTACCAGGCCTTTTAGTCATTATGATCTTGGTTTGATTTTCCTGAATTAGAGTCTTTTTCTGCAGTTTGTTCTTGTGCTTCCTTTTTCTGTCGAGTTTGAATTTTGTTTGCCTTTGTAATTCTCTAATTTTTTCTTAATGAAACTGAGTTTCTTACCTGAAAAGGAAAGTAACAATAATAATATGAGGTGTAAGGACTTGAAGGTTCGCTTTGCTTAGTATTCATATGGAGTAAGCCTGATCTCTTATGAATCAAGCCTCGAGGTTAAAAGCTTGAGGCTAGCATGTGGGCATGAGACATGAAAACCTTTTAAAACATTGGAATTAGTTACCTAGTTTCTGTTTTAGTTAAGTCAAGGGAAGATTCATTGTTAAGGAGCTTGAAAGAATACAAAGACATGGAAAAAAAAGAAAAGGAAAAAAACCCAAGCCCACAAAAGGAAGTCCAACAAGCAGCTCCAACTATGCAAGATAGAACCTATAGGGTAATTTACAGAAGATTTTTGAAATCGAAACTCAAAGGTTAACAAGATATCTTACTAGTGACCTAACATCACTAGAATCCCTCTCTTTCTCTCTAACTGTTATTCCTCTCTCTTTCAAGAAATCCACATAATTGCACCCATTCTAACAAGGCACAAGCACTGACCCTTCTGCGAAAAGGCAGAGGTAGGAAGAACTCTCAACTTGAGCTAGTTAGTTAGCATTTTTTCCCCTTCATTTCTAACCATCCATCACATTATCATTTCTGTAGTTGAATGAAGCCGAGCACGCATAGTTTTAAGAACTATGGTTTTGCATCTACTATGAAAACCTTTATTCATGTTATACTTGTACATTCTAGTCCTTCTGTTTTGGAAAAGCTATTATTTTGGTTTGGATTTTTATATTTTTATCTTGTTATTAACTTGTTTTCATTTTAGGTTTCTCTACAACAGAGACCTATGCATGGGTTTGGATTGGTTTCAAATGCCTTTGACGCTCGGTACCCGTTAAGCAGTTCTTATCAGGGTTCTAACTTTGGCAATGCATCCATTTCATATCCTGCTGTAAATGACCGAAGTCGACTTACCCTTGAGAAGGACAGAGGAAGAGACAGGGATCGGGACTCAATTTCGCTCTTTAATGATCCACATGGCATCTTTAGTGACCGTAATCGGGGGCCACGAGCTTTGAAGGCCAAGGGAAAAGGCGAACAAAGTGCTGCATCTGGTGCAAACAAAAATGATTTATCAACCTCATTAATTAGTCCCGACTCCTACAATCGGCCAAATTTTGCTACAGATTATGAGACTGCCAAGTTTTTCATTATTAAATCATTTAGTGAAGATAATGTTCATAGAAGTATCAAATACAAAGTTTGGGCTAGTACTCCACATGGTAACAAGAAACTGGATGCTGCTTACCGTGAGGCAAAAGAGATGCAAGGAAATTGTCCAGTTCTTCTCTTTTTCTCCGTAAGTTCTGTTTTTTTTTTTTTTTTTTCCAAATGAATTCCCTTTTTTGCCTTATGGAATTCTTATTCCTTAATAGTCATATATTATTATGAGAGGCAGTCAAGGAGGTTGCAGGAGGAAAATTTTAATTTAAAAAAAAAAAAAAACCTATGGAACTTGAGGAATGATCTATGGGAATAAAATAATTTTAGAAGAAAAGGGAGGGAAAAATAAGTAAATATAAATGACATAGAAGAGTCGAGATTTCAAATAACTGTAAACATGACTGAATCCATAGCAGTGCCTTTTTGTTGGTTGGTGTTGCATATTCTCTTTGAGTTTGTTTGATCTTGCTACATTACCATTAACTTTTTATGGGGAGTAGGAACTCGAATGTTAATTTATGTGGCCATTAAAACCAACTTATGTTTTCATGGAATAATTTTGATGAATATTGTTGAACAAAGAACTGAATTACTGTGCATTGTCAAGGGGATGACTTTAGTTTGTGTGCCAGTGCAGACAATGAAATTATTCACATTAGATAGTTTCTTTAACATCAATTGTTATACGTATTTTGATTCTCCATCCTCATATTTGTGCGTTCTATCGTCTTTCTTCTTGTTGGTGAATACTGTCAGTTGTTCTTTATTGTTTATGGACCACAGTTCTCAGTGGATTATGCTGTATGAGCAATTTTGTCGTGTTTTCTTGCAGGTTAATGCTAGTGGTCAATTTTGCGGTGTAGCCGAAATGGTCGGACCTGTTGACTTTGAGAAAAATGCAGATTATTGGCAGCAGGATAGGTGGAGTGGACAATTTCCTGTTAAGTGGCATATCATCAAAGATGTTCCTAATATTAGATTTCGGCATGTTTTACTTGAAAATAATGACAACAAACCTGTTACGCACAGCAGGGATTCTCAGGAGGTATCATTTTATATCAATATTCTTTAATAATTGCATCCTCATCTACGTGGATGAAGCAAAAATGTATACAGATGTTAGGTAGAACCTGTACTAGGCAATTACTTTATTAAAACATAATGGAGTTATATTTGGCAAGAAGCTTCAAACACTCATGTCACGGAGGCTCATGTTCTTTCTTTTTTTAATTAATTTTTGCCCTGCAAGTCAAGTTTTTCTTAGGTTTAGTATAAAATTTATATTTTCCATTGACCTACCCAGTCAAATTCATCGCCCTACTTGTATGCAAAAAGAAAAGGACTAAGTGTAAGGGGGTTCTAGTGAGATTTAGTCTCTCATTAGGTTCTATGTCTCTTTGGACATAGTGGAAGAATTTGTAACTATTTGCTGGGTATTGTTCTCTTGATTTTTGTCCCTTTCTTAAATAAGGCTCCGCTTGGTTCCATGGATGCCTTCTACTTCTCCAAATTACAATGGGTTTGAAGGACTAAGGAGTTAGTTTTGAAACTATAGAGACATAATAGAGTAGAAATTAAAGTTATCGTGAAAATTGTCCATGGAAAAAAAGGTTATTGGCCTGCTATCTTCAGATGGATATCCTATTGTTTATTGGGCTTTAGTTGTTTAGTTGAGCCTCTTTATTTTAGAAGGATTGATCTTTCAGTTCTATCATTGTATTGGTATAGTAGTGGTCTTGTATCTTCAAGTGTTGTTAAGTTTCCTTTTGTTTTGTATCTTGTACTTTGAGCATTAGACTCATTTCATTAATTCAATGAAAAAATCTGGTTTCCATTTAAAAAAAAAAAAAAAAAAAAACAACTCTGATTCTTGACTGCTATAGAGCTTTATTTATATTACCTTTACCCTTGATTTGTATTTTCGCTTGGGGTACTTAGTCAATGAGCACTTTGCATATGTATTGGTAAATTTTGTTAGTCCTTCCTTTCATGCTTCTTGATATTATTTCTTAATGTCATACATTGACAGGTGCCACTGAAACAAGGTATTGAGATGTTGAAAATTTTCAAGGACCACGATCCTCGAACATCTATTATAGATGATTTTGATTTCTATGACGAGCGGGAGAGGATTTTGAAAGAAAGGAAAACAAGACAGCAACTATTTGCAACTGCAAATTCTCTAAATTCACTTGGTGGTGGATCCATTAGCCCAATTTCTGATCAGTTTGCTCAAGCCCTTCGACTTGATGATAATAAGAAAGAAAAACCAGAAATGGAAAAGGGTGCAACATCTAGAATAGATGCTTCAGTTTCACTTGATGATCCGGTAAAGTAAAAGTTCTAAGACTTACTGAGTCTTGAAGCTGAGAGACTAAGTATTATGAAAGTCCAAGCATCTGAAGGTGGATACGGTTAGTGGAATTGCGGAAATATTATATTTCCGTAAGATTGGACTCCTTTGATTCCTTCAAGCATTTAGATGAACGAGTTTGATAGGTATTTCACATCATGAGACACCCTTTGTGACTGATTTTCTGTTCTCCAATAGATGATGATAACATCTGAGGCAGTATTTCCAATAGCAGTGAAGATGATATCTGACGCTTTTTACCATTTTTTCATGTTCAATTACCCAAAGCAGCAGGAGGAAAATTTACTTGCGCTTGGCAAGACGCTTTTCTGATTAAACTATTGCTTAATTTGCATCGAATTTTCCCTTTTATCTGGAGGGTGTTGATGGCATTTCTCGAGTGGAAGGATTTTGCTGAAGGGGTTGGGGTTTACGTAGCAAGTATGCAATAGAATATGTCTGCATTTCTTATCGGTAGTCCAGTTTCTGGGTATTTATGGAGTTACCCATTTGGTGAAGCAGATTAATAAAGGAATTCTAAAAATTTCATTGTTTTAGGGAGTTGACATGTTTTATTTGATATTTTCTTATGGGGTGGTATCTTTAGTATATGTCCAAGGGCAGCTGCTGTGAATTTTACAACAGAGGAGAGAATTGTTTTAACCTGAGGGTGAGGGCTACTTGGTGTTTTTCTCCCTTTTTTTCTTTTTTCCTTTGTTTCTTTTTAATGTCAGATATGTTATTCTAGATGTCTCTAGAGTCTAGACCACAAAGAACTTCTCAAAGGGCTAGGGAGATAGATTCGATGGGACTATTCTGAAAATTGTAATTTGCTGTTTAATCATGTACAACAATTACTCTCCCTCCTTTAAGTCAATTTCTTTATTTCCCACTCACGGGGTAAGCTTTGTGCATATACCTTCCTATTATTCTGCTCTTGAACAGATATTTTGAAGTGAGTCGAATTCTACTGTGAGACTGGAGCATGTCGTCGCTTCAAGGCGGGATATCTGATTTACCGGAACTCCCTAAAGCTTTCAGGCCAGGTTTTCACTATAGTAACTAATTATCGGTCTGCCTTCTCTTTTCATCTTTTTTTCCAAAGAACATTGCGTTTCAAATTTTCAGGTTTTTCCACTCATATCATCTTGCAGAAGTTTGAAAATGAAGTTTCAAAAGGTCTACTTTTTAAGTATTTTGGAATGGTGCATGCAACCTTATTTGGAATGAATAGGATCTTTTATACAGGTTGTGTGCAACTGTCCTTTGAGTTCGAAATGTCACTTGTTTTCTTTTGTTACTGATTGATGAATGTGGTGAGATTCGAAACGTTTCTCGCTTTCTAGTATATGAAAAAATAGTCTTTGATTCAATTTTTTTTTTTAAAAAAAAAAATTATATTAAGGTGTCATTTTGTTTTAGGCTTGAGGATTGTAGGAAGCAAAAGAAAGACAAACTTTGAAGGGGACTATGTGCAACTTTTAGAACGACTAATTATCTGTTCTTTATGGTGGATTCCGCTGACCTTTTTATTAGTAAATTCCAGCCAACTGCTATTTTAGACGGTTTTTACCTAATTTTTTTAGAAAAGAAAATTAGGGTTTGGATTGCTGGCCATTTTAATTTTTGGTTTTTGGAACTACAACTTTTGAGTTTGCTTGTTTTGTTATTTAACTTTTATAAATGCTTTTAGAATTTAAGTCCATTTTTTAATACTAAAAAACAATAGTGGTTTTTGAAAACTTGTTTTCATTTTTTGAATTTACATCAATTTTTATCATAATCTTAAGTATGAACTTTTACTTCATCAAATTGCACTTCAGATTTAGTTGAGTTTTACCATTCTAATTGTTAACTTAAAAGTGTTGGAGTTTTAATCTTCTAATGAATTCTCACACATATTGTTAAAAAAAAAAAGGGTTCTCTTGTGCATTCACTAAATTATAAGGTATATGTAATATGTGCAATACAAAATGGGTAAAATTTTAAAGAAAAATTGCAGTAGAGCAATTTTTTTAAAGTTAAAAGTTTATGAATTTTGAGGAAGTTAATTCAATAGTTGATTTTGTGTATTGGTCGAATTTATTTTTGTTGCAGAACTTTGTTTTATTAATATTATTGAGTTTATGGGCAAGTTTAGAGTTGATTAAAATTGATTCTTTTCTCCCATGTAAGAAAGATAAAATTATTGTATAGAAATGGTTGAGAAAATATGTCAAAAGTGCATTTTGTGTTAAGGGATTGTTTTGGACCTTTGTGATGGAGTTATGTGGCAATTAAGGCTTAGTTTGAGACTGGTGTGGCTTTGAAAATAATTGTTGATTAATATGTTTTTAGAAAAAAAAACCAACAATAAAATAAATCATATTAGTATTTGATTAGTTTCTATTTTAAATTAAAAAAAGATGTAGGTTAAATTGTTTGGTAGATAATGCTAGATTGTTGTAATTAACAATAATGACTAATATGGATCTAACAATAATATAAATTTGTGGACAAATTGGATAGTTTTTTTGTTTTTGTTTTTGTTTTTTTTCAAGCGGACGGAACTAACATATAGTATAAGTTGGTGGGAAAAAAAACAAACAAACAAAAAAATTTTATTATTATTTTAGAAAATCATTTTTTTTCATTTTCTTTCTCTCTCTTCTCCCATCTTTTTCTTCTCCTGTTTTTTCCTGTTTTTTCCCCTCTTCTTCCTTTCTCCCCTGAACCCAAATATTAAAAAAATAAATGTTGGAAAGGTTTAGAGTGTGATCGAACCAGACATTGAAAGGTTTATATAAAATCTTATACGGTTTCAAGTTTTCTACCAATTCAATTATCTTTACCAAATATTATATTGAATATTTATGCAACTTTTCAAATCTTTAATCCATTTTTTGTTTACATAATTTTTAAATTATCCAGATGGTTTTTGAGTGATTGACTTGTGATTTTTGAGATTTGAGAAAGATCAAATTTCGCAAAAAATTAGTTAGAGAAATTATTTACACAAATAGCAAAATTTTAATCTCTTTGATAAAAGTTGATAGAAGTCTATCAATGTTCATCAATAATAGTAATCGATAGAAATCTATTATTGATAGATGTTGATAGATCACTGTTTTTTTTTTTTTTAATTTTTATAAATGGTTTGATATTTTTCTATCAGTAAAAATTTTCCATCTCGGTGTTAATTTGCCTGAGATTAATTCTGAGATTTTATATAATTTTCATATCTTACTTTTTTTTTTTTCAAAATTTAATCTTTTCCAAGATTTAAAAGAAAAAATGCAACTTGAGATCCATTTGAATAATTTGTAAATTAATTTGAAGTTCGGAAATTCATATAATTGTGGAAATTGAAATTGGGCTAAAGATTTGAAAGTTACGGAAGTATTTGATATAATATTTGGTAAAAATAGCCTAATTATGAGAAATTTTGAAAATATATAAGATTTGATATAAGATTTGGAAAGACAACTTAATATTTGAAAAAATTTGTAGGATTTCGGCGTGTAATATGTTTGAGATGTATGGAGAATGTTCAAAACAATCAACAAGTTAGGAAAAATTAATTTTTAACTAAATCTTGATGTTCAATCTTGTCCGAGATAGACTGAAAAAATTAATTTAACGAGTATTGAAAAAAACGTGCTAGTTATGAAATGCGAAAACTTGAAAATGTTATTTCTAATCGTTTTCCAAAAAATATGAAAGGTGGAAGAGGGAGAAAAAGAAAAAACAGTACTATCATTTTTGTTTTAAAATAATAATAAATATATTTTTCGTCACATGGACTTAAAAGTACAAAATTATTTTAAAAAATAATTAAATAAAAATTGTCTAGCTAATCCTATTATAAAGTAAAGTTAACATAATGATAAAAAGCATTAATTATAGGGATTTGTTTTTTAAAATAATATTATTTAATTAAATATTGACAATAATAGAGTGAATGGAAAAGTATTAACGAAAATAAGGCTGCTAATTGTGGATGAGATGTACACTTACCAAAAATCATATACTCGATCCACGTATAACCAAATGAAACATGGACATGGATACAAGTTAGCCTAATTCGTATAACCCTCCCACGAACAACCTCCTAATGCCACATCTAGCCACATCCAACCATCTGGTGTCACACTAAAGTCATGTACCTGGTACATGGTAACTCGTGTACCTAGTACGCATTTTTCATGAAACTGCTCACGGAGTCCATGACTTTGTGGTGTCCAAAACATGGAAACCCCTCCATTTTTCAGATCTACGTTGTGACAACCTCTTCTTCTCTCTCACAAATTGTTTGTGCCTCCGGCCGCTGCCCCTTTGTCGTTGTTGCCAACATTATCATCGCTGAGGAGCATGTTCCCGCCATAGGTGAAACCCTTTTATTTTTGTTTTTTTTTTAAGTTTGTTTTTCTATATACATGATTTTTTTTTTTTTTTTGGTTAGATTGAATAGATCTATGATTAGGAACAGTTTTGGGTGATTTTGTAGTTTTCTTTTAAGTTTTGTATGAGCTTTGGGGCAACAGATCTTGAGGGTTTTGTTCTGATCTAAATTTGATGGGGGTCTTTTGTTCTGATCTAAAATTTATGTTTTATATATATCTAACTTTGTACTTATTTTGGATGAATCTACAATTTTTTTTCCTTTGTGATAATTGTTGAATTATTTTGTAAGTTTGGACTCATTTGTTCTTGATTTGATAATGGATTGTTTTATATATATATATATATATATTTTTTAATTAATGATTTGGACTATCCTTTATGAATTGGAGTGATTTTGAGTTGTTATTTGATTGTTTTTTTTTTTTTTTTTTTCCGTATGAATTTGGACTGATTTTGGGTCGTTAATGGGACTATATTATTTTCTTCATTAATTTTAGTTTGGACTGTTTACGCCTATAACCTAAATAAATAGTCTTAATGAGCTAAAAAGACACATGTAAGGTAAGAAAAGTTTCTCGCAGTTTGGACTTCACAAAACAATCTGTTTTAAAAAATAAGAAAAAATTCTCTAAAAATTCAAAATTGTTCTGCTCATAAATGAAAGCAAGAATCAACGATAAATTTGAAAAGATTAAAAAAAAGGTATATTTAATATGTACAACACAATATATTCCATATATGTTAGGATTTTCTAGAAATAAATTAGGGTATATTTGATAGGTGCATAAAAAAAACAATTTGTACAATATATCGTCTTACATATTAAATAATATATGTGATAAATATCTACATTGTTGCGTATATTTGTAACTACAAAAAAGAAACTATGATGTATAAGATGTATATTTATATTTTTCAGTATCTTACCGATATAAGTTGACATATACTTTAGATCTTAATATAGAGGTAATTGTTTTTTTAGCTTGGAATATAGAAGAAAATAAATGAAATCTCCTAAAATAAAGGTAACAACAATTTTAAATACCATGCATTAAATGAATATCAACTGAAATTAATAAATAACAAACGCAAGGTTGAAATTTGGAAATGATATTAATAAGAAAAGAATTAAATATTTCAAAAATTGGTCCAAAATTAAAGCAAAAAACTCTTAATAAAATAATTCAAAATGTGGGCATTCATGAAATATATGGTGTATAAATGTTTTTCAGTGTAAAATTCTCTTCTAGTTAATTGATGCGTATAGAACTGGTTGGAATTGACTTAGAAAAAAATATATTATTTATGAAATTTCATATCAATCAGATGTTGTACACACTTGATATTATGACAATATTGTTTAATCATTGTCATAATGGTCAAGGCACTTAGTTGACGGTGAGTACTTTTATATGCTTTCATATTATAGATAGGCATTAACTATATCGGGTGTTAAGACAATTCAACATGTGACAAATGGTGCCATTAGTGTATAATACAAACATGCAACTGCACCAGATTGACTTAAAACGGTAAGTACGACTAGATTAACGATGACTCATGCAGATTACATATCATTGTGGCTTGCACGTTGTGATCATTATGTACAAGAGTATATAGTCTATGGACCAACTGTATCAGATGAGTATTTATTATGGCACGACCCAATCCACCTAATGGCGTGTATTACTATTACATGGCAAGAATTTTATTGTCTAATTTTTCAATTATATTATATGAATGTTATATTATATTAATTTTTGTTTTCATGCACAATAACTTTGTTCACAATATATGCAACAATATTCAGTGTAACACAACTTATCACAGTTAGGTTCTATGTGTGACCAATATTAATGTGCGGTAAATGTAACAAATATCATTCAATAGACAAGAAAACTTAATGTTGTTGACACTAATAGGATACATGCTCGTCGTTGACGCCAATGACAACATTCAAAAGATATACCAGAGTAACACATTGACCAAGGACCTTAGATAGTTAACGATATGATTTTCGGCTTCTTCTATGCATCCCTAGGAGTTCAAGCAGACATCACATCAAGTTCTGAAAATTAATAAGAGTATGTTTGTTGTAATCCAAGAAGATATTGATGATGTAATTCATCATCAATAACACTTTGAAATATCTTTACCTCGTCTTAGGTAGCGTGAGAGAAGACGACGATCGTATTGCACATGAACTATTGTAATTGTATGTACTTTTCTTTGAGTAATATTTTTGGTAATCATTTTCTATATTATTTATCTCCAGTTTTATTTGAAACTAAGGAATGCATTATTAAGTAAACTAATTAAAAAAATAAATAAAAAGAAAATCGTGTACATGATCATGGAACTCCACGTGGGGATGAGGTGGAGGGCCAAATCGTGTACCCATCACACAGTTCCATCATTTTCAATTTCAACTATAAATAAAAGATTTCTTTTTTTTTAACTATATTATTAAATTTATTTGTTTCACAACTAAATTACATTTATCTATTTTCTAAAACTACATTATTGTTGAATTTTTCCCTAACTATAGGAATAAAAAATGAAATTAAACCTCAGCTAAAATGTGAAGTTTGGAAATTCAAGGTCCCAATTACAACCTAAGTCAAATCTCAAAGACCAATAATATAATTTTTTCATTAAAGAATTAGCTAAAATGTTATATCATATGTGCTTTCAAAACAAAACAAAGTTTAAAAGTTATAATCGACACTTTGAAAGCTAAGTATTAAAATAAAATGAACATTAAAGTTTAGGATCAAAATAAAACTTAATCTTAATTCTGTCATTCTTTAAACCAGTTATGTACAATTTAATATGCAATTGGTATTTATTTATTTATTTTTACAATATGTGTGATTGAAAAATTGAACCTTTGATCTTCAAGTCGATTGTACAAGCTTTATACCCGTTGAGATAGGTTCATTTTGACATTTGAAATAGTTAATTTAATAAGCACATTTCAACTTTTTTATAAAAGTTTTTTTTATTAAAAAATGTAATATAATATTTTATCGATTGAGTTATGCTCGGTTAACTTGAAAACTAAACTTTAAATTAGGGGATATTTGGCTCATTGGTTTGGAATTAAGTGGATTTGACATTTTACGAAGTCAAACTCATGTTTGGACCATTGGAATAAAATTCTCGAAATTAAGAAATCAAACCCATGAGTTTGCAATATGTATTTTAATGAATGTAATAGGTTTGAGAAAAAATTTCCTTAATTTCCTACCTTTTATCAATGGTCACCGATGACCATCAATAACAATCGTTGGGCGACTTTCATGATTGATTGTCGACAACTAGTCGTTTTCACCATTGGTGAGTGACTATCTTGATCGTCGATAATCAGCCGTTGTGACCTTTAATGACCCATCATAGTAACAGGCGGTGACCAACATTGCGACCTTCAACTGCCAATTGTCGTGACTGTTAGTAACTTATCGACCGTTGGGACCATCGATGAATGACTAATCGTCTTGATCGTTGGCAATGGATCGATCGTTGTGTCATCGTCAATTGACACTTGTGATTGTCTTTGATCGATGCATGGTTGTCGATGATACTCGGTAATTGCTGTCGGCAGGTTGCATGTGACTGGTGGCTGTTATCAACTTTTTTCCCTCATTTTTGTTTTAGATTTCTCATTCTTTTCCCCTTCTTTATTTTCATAAAAATAAAAAAAAAAATAAAAACAATCTCATTTATTTTAGGATCTTCCTCGCTGAAGCATGGTGTCGATTATGCTAGTGCGGATAATTAGATGTTCTTTGTCGCCTGTTATCCATTGCCAGTCACGAAGGTTTTGTTTTTGTTTTTGTTCCTCTTTTTTCTTCTTCCTGATCTCTCTTCCTTTCTTACTCATTTTCACACACATAAAAACAAGAAATTGACTCTTACATCTATGAGCTATACAGACCGAAGTGTTGCATCAATCGTGCTGCTCATGGGACACCAAATTCCCACCGTTGATAATAGAGACGTATATTTCACTAGGATGACCATAGGTGACATGATCTGAATTCTGAGTGAGTTGTGAACTTCTGCCTATGAAGGCGATCCTTTGATTTGTATGGGTGAGAGTAGCTAGATCGCCGACTCAATAAGCCTACCATTTTGGGGTTCGTCTAATTGGGGAGTTGGGAACACAGCTACATAAGACAGAATTCACTCCTTCCCTAACGTTTGGGTAAGTAGATAAATTGCTCCTTTAAGGGCTAATTCTAGGGCTTGAACAATATGACATCACACCCTCTCTTGGCTCGAGAGGGGTTTGGTCATAGTTGGACTATAACTTATTGTTCATAAGAGGGATCAGTGGTAATTAAAAAGTTAGATGTAACTACAGGGGCAAAATGGTAATTTTGGCCCTAGCTATACTTAAGAGCAATTTGTGAAGGGTTATCGCACTGTTGACTGATTATATCCAATGGACATAAAAATATATTTGTAGTACAAAGAGTGCAACTATCGGTCTTTAGTGGAATGACCACCAGTTAATGGATGTTGAATAATTTAATTAAAAGAGCTTAATTAATTATTCAAATACCATTGGAGCTTTAATCTACAGGTCTATAAGTCTCCTCTGCAGCTCAACAGGGATTATTGAGAATTAATTTTGGGTTAATTTGAATTGTTCAAAATAGAGAGAATTAATTATATGTGATATAATTATTTGAAATTAATTATATATAATATAATTAATATAATGTATTTGATACATTATAGTATAATGTTTATTTAGAGAGAAATTAAATTTGAATATGATTCAAATATTAATTATATGGATGAGATTCATATAACTGAATTTAGTATAAATGTGATTTATATTAAATACCATGCATTGATGAGAGAATTAAAAACTATAGGTTATACTATAGTTGATACAATATAAAAACTATAGGTTATATGTTATATATATATTTAAATTAAAATTATTTTTAAATTTTATTTTATTTTTAAAATTAAAAGGAGGGAAATAACTTCCCTCCCCTTAATTCTCTCATCAGGTTGTGGAAGGGAGTGGGAAATTGTTACGTGATTTTAATCCTCTTCATAGTTTTGTTTTTCACGAACTCTCTGTAGTGTGTGTTATGTGAGATCTCTTTGTATTTTTTTTTTCCAGACACTACTCCTCTCTGAATCAACTCTCCCTCTCCCAAAACTCAAAGCTCACACCTCTTGAGAATTCTCTACCTAAAAGAGAATACATGAGGGTTTAATTGGTAGTGTCCTATACGAATTGTTTGTGACCGGTTCGAGGGATTTCGTGAAGAAGGTTTCAATTTCTTCAAGAGTAAGTTTTTCTTGAAACCCTAATTCTATTTCTCCTTCTTCCTTGTATGTTGTAAAATTTTTATGTTTTGCATAATCTTTGGTTCTATAAATTTTGTTCTGTGTAAAATTAAAAATTTGGAATGATCCCCGCTTCCGCAATGGAACTTCACCGTTCCTTCAATTGGTATTAGAGCGTAGTTTTTGGTCCCAATTTTTTTTAATTTTTTCAAAATTCTTTTACAGTTTTATGATGGGTATACATTCATTAATTTTTGTTCATGTGATGAATGTGTACATCGGTTTGCAATTTTTAGATGTCTATGGGATTGGATTCTTGTTTTACGCCTTTTTTTTTTTTTACAAATTTGATTTGTAAGGGCTCTTTGTTTTGGGCATAAATTGTTATAGAGTCTGTAATTTGAAAGTCTTGAGTCGTTCGTGAGTTTTTCTAGAGAAAACAAGGCCCAAATCGGAGACGGATCGACAGAATTCACAACTGTACAACAGTATTGCAACAATGTGAATGGTAGAATGGAAAAATTTTCTATAGCGTTGCAACGCTCCGAGACGGAAATTTTTTTCCGATTCGAGATTCATCTGGTTTTCGTCTGGTTTTCTTGGTTCGAGCGGTTCGAGGGCTGTTCGGGTGCTAGGCGGTCCGGTTCATGCGATTCAAGACCCAATTCACCTGTTTTGAATCGGTTTGGCTATTATTATGTTATAACTAGTTGTTTTTTAATTAATTAAATTAATATAAGTGTTATATTAATTTAACTAATTTCTTAGGAGTCCAATCCCAGTCCAATAATTATTGTTTAAATTATGCATTTGATGTATGATTTAATTTTATTTGTATATGTCATAATGTATGCCATATAGTAAAATTTCCACCATAGGTTATGCATTATTCATGCATCATTTATATTATAAATGTTATAATATATAGTTGCATGATTTAATTTTGTAGCATACTCATGCATCATATAATATAAGTGACCTTAAGTACAATCTGTTGGAAGCTCATAGTTCCTCATTTTTTATACATCCTGACAGTATTAAGATGTACCAGGACATGAAACGTTGTTAGTGGTGGAATGACATGAAAAGAGAAATAAGAGAGTATGTCAGTAAGTACTTAGTGCATCAATAAGTGAAAGCCCCAAGGTAAAAGGTAGCAGGCTTGTTGGAGCCCTTAAGCATACCAGAATGGAAGTGAGAGGATGTGTCTATAGACTTCATCGTAGGGTTATCTTGAACAGCAAAGGGCTTTACTATGATTTTGGTTGTAGTAGACAGGCTCATTAAGCTAGCACATTCCATTCTAGGGAAGTTTACTTTTTCGGTGAATAAGTGGGCACAAATATACAAGAAAGAGGTAGTGAGATTGCATGGAGTACTTGTGTCCATTGTGTCAGACAGGGGCCCTCGTTTTACATCTAAATTTTGGAAGTCTTCAAACAATGTTGGATACTCGATTGAATTTTAGTACAACTTTTCACCCACAGACTGATGGTCAGACAAAATGTTTGAACCAGACATTGGAAGATATGATGCATGCCTGTGTGTTAGAGTTTTCAAGGAGTTAGGAATCTCATCTACATTTAATAGAGTTTGCATATAATAACAGTTATCAGGCTATCATTGGCATGTCGCCGTTTGAGACCCTATATGAAAAGAGTTGCAGGTCTCCCGTATGCTAGGATGAAGTTAGTGAGAGGAAGTTACTAGAAACTAAGCTAGTACAAACTACGAATGAGGCAGTACAGAAGATTAGAGCATGCATGCAAACAGCTTAGAGTAGACAAAAGAGTTATGCCAAAGACCTAGAGTTTGAAATTGGTGACAAAGTATTCTTAAAAGTGGCACTTATGAAAGGTGTTTTGAGGTTTGGAAGAAAAGGGAAGCTAAGTCCACGATTTATTGGGCCTTTCGAGGTCTTGGAGTGGATTGGCCCTATAGCTTATTGGTTGGCGTTGCCACCGTCTCTCTCTTCAATTCATCATGTTTTCTATGTCTCAATGTTGAGGATGTATGTGACAGATCCATCACATGTGGTGGACTTTGTGTTGGGGTTGGTGCCCTAAATCTCGTAGGGTTCTATAGTTTGTAAACATTGCTGAACAAACTCACTATGTTTTTAATAAAATATTTGATATTTTATTCATTGTCTATAAAATATTTGATATTTTAGTTTCATTAACCACAAACTAATAAACTAACATCCAAGGTGTCTTTGTAACTTAAACATGTATGTGGAGACATACGGGTAGATCATGTTTAAATGATAACCTAAATGGTCTGTAGTAGATGGATAAGGTTGGGTTCCTTATCATGTGACACTACGAGTATGGCTCGCTTTGTAAGTGTGAAAATTGTTGTAAAGTGCTACAAATGATATGATCCTAATCATTCATGTATTAGATATGTGAGGGGGGATATTCAATACAAAGAAGTTTGTATAAGACCGAACCATGAAATGTTTAATCTCATATATAACACCGTTCATAATAGATACTTACATTTCACCAAGATGACCATAGGTAACATGACCTGAATCCTGAGTGAGTTGTGAACTTCTGCCTATGAGGGCAGTCATTTGATTTGTATGGGTGAGAGTGGCCAGATCGCCGACTCAAATAGCCTACCATTTTGGAGATTCGTCTAATTGGGGAGCTGGGAACATAGCTACACAAGATGGAATTCACTCCTTCCCTGAGGTAGGGGTAAGTACATAAATTGCTCCCTTAAAGGCTGATTCTGGGTCTTAAACAATTGGTGCCACACTCTCTCCTAGCACGAGAAGGGTTTAGTCATAATGAGACTATGATCTATTGTTCATTAGAGGGATCAGTGGTACTTAAGAAGTTAAGTGTAACTATAGGGGCAAAATGGTAATTTAGCCCAACTGTACTTACAAGCAGTTTATGAAGAGTCATTGTACTGTTGATTGGTTATATCCAATGGACACAGAAATATACCTATAGTGCGAAGAATGCAACTATCGGTCTTTAGTGGAGTGCTCGACAGTTAGCGGATGGTGAATAATGTAATTAAAGAGTTTAATTAGTTATTCATGTACCGTTGGAGCTTCAAGCTACAAGTTCATGAGGTCCCCTTGGTAGCTCAAAAGGATTTAGTTGAGAATCAATTTTTGGGTTAATTTGAATTGTTCAAACTAATAGAGGGATTTAATTATATATGATATAATTAAATTGTTTTAATTATATATGATATAATTAAATTGTTTCAATTATATATGATATAATTAAATTGTTTCAATTATATATGATATAATTGTCATAATGTATTTGATACATTATAGTTTAATGGGAGGAAATAAATATTTGAATGAGATTCAAATATATTTTCTATGAATGTGATTCATAGTTGTTAAAT
>NW_024064775.1:0-89014 GCF_009727055.1 Benincasa hispida | reverse complement strand
TTAAATTTAATATAAATATGATTTATATTAAATGTCATATAATAGAGAAAATAAACTATAGTTTATATTGTATGTGATACAATATTAAAACTATAGGTTATATGTTATATTTGATATAACATATGATTTAATATAAATATAATATGATAAATTAGTTATTATATTTATTTATATTATATTATTATTATTTTTAATAATAAGAAAGGGAGTTATAACTCCCTTCCCCATCTTTTCTCTCCACCCACTTTAGTGGGGTGGTTATTCAATTATGCAAGAGAAGAATAAAAGAAAAACAGTTTTTCTTCTTCTTCTACGTTGATGTTGTTGAACAATTGAGAGAGTTTTACAGAAGAGTTATGTATTTTTGAGTTGTGTGTGAAAAGCTCTCAATATTTTTTCTCCTCCACCAAAACTTTCCCTCAAACCAAAATAGTCAGAACCCACTACTCCTGGGTTCTCACCCTGAGAATACCAAGGACTCCATTATGGTTGTGTCTGGGTTTCTGTTCGAGGTTATTTTGAAGAAGGTCTTCAAGAGGGATTCGTGAAGAAAGGTTCTTCAAAGGTGATATCTCTTGAACTTATTTCTTATAAAAGCATGTTATAGTTTAATTTAAATGCATATTTGTTTGTATGTTTGCTGTAAATCTAGTTATTCGATAATTAATGGAATTTGGTCGTCCGCTTCCGCTCAAGGTTTTCCTCACACAAGTTCCTTTAATTGGTGACTATTAGATTCAGTTACAAGGAATTGTTTCTGTCTAATGGTTGAGAATGTCTCATTTCAGTGAAAGGGCACTTGATCACTCTATGGTGATTTTTGTTCTGTCTCACTGAAACATCATTGCAAAATAGATGTCACTTAGGGTACACTAGACTATTTTGCTAAAACTTGATTGGTTTTCTATAAGTGATTTAATGCAAGTAGACTTAATTATTCATTTTTCATAATTTTAATATGGTTACCGCTGTTACTGAGGTATAGTGTATGCCCAGTTTATTGTATTTTGTACTATCTTTTGTATTGTACATTAGTCTCCCGAGGCTTTAGGACAAATGAGAGATTGTTGGGAATAGTATCCTAAGATCTTCTGGTAGTCTCGTAGTTTCTAAACTCTGTAAACATATTGTTATTAATAAAATAAGTGTTATTTTATAAGCATTTACTCAATCCAATAAACTAAGATCCGAGGTTATTTTATGTAAATTTAAACAAGTATGTAAAGATATACAGGTGGATCTTGTTTAAATTAATAACCTAAATGGTCTGTAGTATATGGATAAAGGAGGAATAACGTATCCTGGTGACACTACAGATACGACCCACTTTATAGATGTTACAATTGTTGTAAAGTACTACAAATGATCTAATCCTGATCATTCATGTGGAGACATGCGAGCGAGGGTGTCCTATACAAAGAGTTTGTATAAGACCGGACCACGAAATGATTAGTCTCTTTATATAACGCGTTGATAATAGAGACTTACATTCACTAGGATGACCATAGGTGACATGACCTAAATCCTGAGTGAGTTGGGAACTCCTGCTTATGAAGGCGATCCTTTGATTTGTATGGGTGAGAGTGGCAAGATTGCCAACTCAACAAGCCTACCATTTTGGAGACTCGTTTGATTGGGGAGCTGGGAACTCAGCTACACAAGACGGAATTTACTCCTTCCCCAAAGCATGGGTAAGTAGATAAATTGCTCCCTTAAGGGCTGATTCCGAGTCTTGAACATAATGGCCACACTCTCTCTTGGGAAGAGAGGAGTCGGTCATAGTGGGACTATGACTTATTGTTCATTAGAGGAATTAGTGGTATTTAAGGAGTTAGATGTAACTACAGGGGCAAAACGGTAAATTAGCCTAGCTGTTACAAGCGATTTGTGAAAGGTCATTGCATTATTGATTGATTATGTCCAATGGACACAGAAATATATCTATAGTGTGAAGAGTGCAATTGTCCTTTAGTGGAGTGCCCGGTAGTTAACGAATGGTATATATCGTGATTAAAGAGTTTAGTCAGTTATTCACATACTGTTGGAGCTTCAAGCTACAGGTCTATAAGGTCCCCTTGGTAGCTCAATGAGTTCAAGTTGAGAATCAGATTTTGGGTTATTTGGAAATGTTCAAATTAACAAAAGAAAATTTGATTATATATGATATAATTAGATTGATTCAATTATATATGATATAATTGATATAGTGTATTTAATACATTATTTGATTGGAGGAATTAATACAAATGTGATTTATATTAAATGCCATAAAATAGAAAAAAAAAACTATGGTTTATATGTTGCATATGATACAATATTAAAACTATAGGTTATAAATATAATATGATAAGTTAGTTATTTTATTTATTTATAATTTATTGATTATATGGTAATTAATAATTCTTTTTCTCAATAACTTGAGTGGGAGGTTATTTGCGGTTTTATGGTAACTGTGAAATAAAAAGAAAAATTTGTTTTCAAATTCATCAAGTGCAAATTCAATCGGATACATCTCACAAAATCACTATCGAGTAAAAACTAGTTTTACTAAACGATAGCATTAGAGCCTAAACGATCGAGTGTCGAGTTACTATACGATAGTACTCGTTTACTACACGATTGAGTAACAAGTCTATACGATAGGCTTCTTCTTCTACACGATCGTTTGATCGTATACTCGATCGCTTACCTCCTCCATCCTTCTATCCAAAATCATACAGAGCCCACAACTCTTGGATTCTCACACCAAGAATACCAAGGTAATCTTGTGGTGGTGTCTTATTCTGTTCGAGGATCGAGGATCAAGTTCTACTTGTTGGTGATGGAGGATCTTCTAGTTGCTCGTTGAGATCAAGTTCTAACCGTTGCATTCAAGTTCTTATTTGGACGCGTTGGAGATTGATTGAGGGAAATACGTGAAGAAAGAGTTCTTTAAAGATATTATACTCGATCCCTTTGTATTTACTTTGAAGAAGCATGTTGTAATTTAGTCTTTATACATAACTGTTTTTGTTTTATTGTAAATGTATGTGTTCTTTCTCAATGGAGTTTGGAACAATCCATTTCTGCTCACCGATTCTCTAGTTTTAGAGTTTCTTCAATTGGTATCAGAGCCAGGTTGTTCTGATATTCCAAATTTCATTATTGTATTGAATTTCATTTACAGTCTTTGTGGGTTTTAAGTATTCTACAATGCATTTAAGTGTTAAGTGTGGTTGTGAATTCTTTTGTTGATGGATAATTTCGGGATGTTTGCTCTATTTAAAGCTATCTTTACATTTAAAAGTGTTAATTTGTAAGGGCCTCTACGTTTTTGGGCATAATCAACAAGCAATCGAGTCTGTATTCAAGTTTTGTTTTGTTTTTTTTGAGTCGTTCGTGATGAAGCTTCAGACGCATGGAGATGTTGTTCTTTTCGACGAAGAATACCAAAGGTTGGTCGCATCAAGTAGCCCAGTCTAAACGATCCTTTAGATTTCGTTATGCGATTGTGTAGAAAAGTTCTACTCGATCGTGTAGTATTTACTAAACGATCACATAGCTAATATTACGTGATCGAGTAAAGAGTTTACTTTGTTGGGATTAGTGTCATAATTCTCCCGGAGTCTCGTTGTTTGTAATTATACACATTGTTATGAATAAAATAAGCGTTATTTCATTCTGGCATTTACTCATATCCAATAAACAAAACTCTATAGTTACTGTATTTAAACTTAAGCATATATATGAGATATACAAGTGGATCATGCCTTAAGTGATAACCTAAATAGGTCTATAGTATAAGGATTAAGGAGGGATTCCTGATCCTGGTGACACTACGGATACGGCCCGCTTTGTATTAGTTTACAAGTGTTGTAAACCACTACAGATAGTAGATCCTGATCATTCATATGGAGACATGCGACCGGGGGTGTCCTATACAAAGCGTTTGTATAAGACCAGACCACGAGATGATTCGTCTCTGTATATAAATTTATTGATATTAGACTTACATCTCACCTAAACGACCATAGGTGACATGACCTCAATCCTGAGTGTTTTGGGAACTCCTGCCTTTGAGGGTGGTCCTTTGATTAGTATAGGTTAGAGTGGCCAAATTGCCAACTCAACATGCCTACCTTTTTGAGGACTTGTCTGATTTGGGAGCTGGGAACTCAGTTACACAAGATGGACTTCACTCCTTCCCCGAAGTAGGGGTAAGTAGATAGATTGCTCCCTTAAGGGCTGATTCCGGGGCTTGAACATAGTGGCCACAACTTTTCTTTAGAAGAGAGGACTCAGTCCTAGTAGGACTATGACTTATGTTCATTGGAGAGATCAATGGTACTTAAGGAGTTAGATGTAACTACAGGGGCATAACGGTTATTGGTCGAGCTGTACTTACGAGCGATCTGTGAAGGGTTATCACACTATTGATTGGTTAATATGGACACATAATATATCTGTGGTAAGGAGAGTTTAGTTGTCAGTCTTTAGTGGAGTGTTCGACAATTAATAGATGGTGGATCCCTTGACTAAAGAGTTTAGTCAGTTATTCACGTACCATTGGAGCTTCGAGCTATAGGTCAAGGTCCCCTTGGTAGCTTAATGGATTCAAGTTGAGAATCAGTTCTTGGTGTTGAGTATGAATGTTCAAATTGACAAGAGGTAATTCGAGTATATATGATATGATCGGTCTGGTGTATGAGTTATATCAAGTGGAGGGTTAATGTAAATGAGATTTACATTAAGTGCCTTGAAATAGAAAAAGAGTTATGGTTTATATATTTAATGAGATGAAATATTAAAACTATAGGTTATAAATATAGTATGGTAAGTTGGTTATCATTTATATTTATAACAATATTAATTATTGGATAATTATCTCTTTTTATCTAATAACCAATTAAGTAGGAGGTTATCTGTTATTTCATGGTAACCGTGAGATAAAAAGGAAAAATGTTTTCCTAAATTTAGTTAATGTTGAATTGAGATTTCCACTCTCGGGAAATTACTCACGAAAGGTTGTCAAGTAAATCAGGTTTACTAAACGACAGCTTGGAGAGACTAGACGGTCATGGAGTGTTTCTACACGATAGATACTCAGCTGGCCGATGAGCTAAACGATCGCATAACTTTTATTAAACAATTGGGCATCATCCTATACAATAGGCTTTGACATCTCACACTTGCTCAATCATTTACATGATTGTTCTTCCTCCAGTCTCTTCCTCTAACCAAGTCCACACAGAGCCCACACTCTGGATTCTCACACCGAGAATACCAAGGTAACCAAGGTAACCGAGACTAGTCGAGGTTCTATAGAGGCCATTTGTGGTGTTCGAGTTGTTCGTGATCTTGGATATCATGGTGTTCGAGTTTGCTGTGATCGTGTTGTGTAGCAGTCGTAGTGTGCGCTCATGTGCTGTCGTGTTGTTGTGATCGAGCGTTGGTGATCGAGGGATCTTGAAGACAAGTCTTCAAAGGTATGTTAATTCCTTCCCTTGATCATGTAGTAAAGCATGTTGTAATGTCTGTTTTACGCCCTATTGTTTCCATTTATGACTGTAATTGTGTATGTTCATATATGATTGAAATTTGGAAAGAACACATACATTTACAATAAAACAAAAACAATTATGCTAGTCCATCAATTTTTATTTAATGTACATGAGATGTATGTTTGTTTATATGTTATAATGTGCATGCATACAAGAGGTCACCAAACATAGGATTGCTCCAATTTAAGCACGCTTAACTTTGGAGTTCCTATGATTGAGTCACCAAAAAGGAAGGTGCACCTTGTTGGTATCGATAGTAGCTTTCAATTCTTTTAAGCCTTTCTTAACCATACTTTCATGTCCTCAGGATCCCTCTCATTTAGATGTGATATCGATTCATTCATATACCCCTCCTAAACTCGGGTCGTTACAGCTTAGTTCATTACTTGTTATATAAAAGTTATATAAATTAGTAATGAATGAACATTGCATGAAGCATGACACTTAGGTTTATTTATAAAAGTTATAAATGCCTTATAGTTGTCTAGATTAGCAATGGGGTTGATTTTAATGGTTTCATTCTTTATAAGAGTTATATTAATGAAATTAGAATTAAAATCAATAAGAAAGAGTTGCATGCAAACTTAGGTAAAATCATTTTTTAAAAAAAGTTTTAAAATTTGATTGAGATAGACCTAAGATCACGGTTCTAATGAGATTAGATACCTAAGTTTAATCTTTTAAATCAGTTTATTAGGATTAAAATGATTTGAATAAAAGATTAAATTTATAACAAATCTATCTATAAGGGACATTTTGTCTAATGTGGGTTCTGGCTAGATTAGGGTATTTAAGCTAACAGAAACGGAACATCCCTACTTGAGAACCTACCTAGAAAGGTGAATTAGATAGATTTGCTACAAGCATGCAACAGTTGATTAATATTCGTTAAAGTGTTTAATGAATGTTGATCAAAGTTGTTTAACTTTCCAAAGTAAGTGTTACTTTTGGGCAAACTTAAACAGTCACTTAGTAAAAATAATTAGCCATATTTTTCTAAGTAAATTAAAACCTAGATTATTAAAATACTCAGTGGGAGGAAAAGATATATATGATATGCTAATTCCACTCACGTTTCTCCCTTAATGTTTATACCCTGAGATTCATGCTTGGCCTTGTGGCGCCCTAGGAGCGTCCCCCTTCAGGTGGTGTTTGCATGGGTCAATATCAAGGTGAATGGAGAGAGTATTTATAGTAAGTAGGAGAAGGATGTGTGTCAACATGTCCTGCAGTCTTTTTCATTGGTTTGCACTGTGAGACCTTCTTGCACGGCCTCGAGGCGCCCTAGGCGCATCCCCCTTCGGATGGTTTGTGCAATTGATCAATATCAAGGCAAACTCCAGAAATGGATAGGGTTGCTTTAGTTTTTGCTCCAATCGGTTTTTCCCTTCGGTTGGCTGCTTGAGGCGGAACTCAAGGATCTAAAATGAAGAGTCAAACTTACGGGAAATTGTTAAGCAAGTTAATAATTTCTTGACGAAATCAATGATGGTTGTTCTTTATAGGAATAAGAGTTATTCTGGTGTAATGATCAGTTGAAAGTGTCTCAATTCAGTAGATGGATAAATTGACTACTCTTCGGTGGCTTTTGTCCTAAACCACTAAAGAGTCATTGCAAAACTAGATATTATACGAGGTTCATTTACATTTTGCTAAACCTAATTGGATTTGTTTTAAAAGAGTAATGCTAAAATCTAACGTAGATCAATATGTTTGTTTTTTCAGCAACATATTAATGTTTTATTTTCCATTAGTTGCCTTTTCTACTTTGACCGGTTTTAATTACATGCGTTGGAAATAGTCTATTAAAACATATTTCGTGGTAAATGACTTCGATTTTGTCATGTTTAAGGAGTGTCCTCAAGTCCCAACCCTGATGCACCGCGAAATGTTCGTAATGCATATGAAGTGTGGATGAAAGCTAATTCCATGGTCCGACTTCACATTTTGGCAAGCATACCTGATGCATTGGCCAAAAGGGTTGAGAACATGCTAATTGCACATGAGATCATGGACTCGTTGCAAGAATAGTTTGAACATAAGTTCTTACCTTTTAAGAAAAATGGGATTGATGACAATGGAACTAATGGTGTCAGTTTTCAAGATAATCTCCAGTCCTTATTGAATGTCAAGGGACTAACAGAGAAAGCAATTGTTGCTGATTCTGATGAAGTTCATCGACGAGAATTGTTCTTCTAAATGGAATTGGAGTTTATAATATAAGTTCTAATACTGATCCCACTACTCTCCATAAAAGGAAAAAATCTGAAGACGATCAATGTGATTTATCTGTCTTAGAGACGTGTTTGGTAGAGAATGATGATTCTGCCTAGATAATTGATTCAGGGGCTACTAACTACGTGTGTTCTTCCCATCAAGGATTTAGTTCCTAGAAACAATAAGTAGCTGGAGAGTTGACTCTTAGAGCCGGTATTGGTGAGGCCGTTTCAACTGTTGCTTTAGGCTGGCTTAAGTTATTTTTGGACAAGAAACGGTATCTATTACTGGATAATGTTTCTGTAGTTCCCCATATCAAGAGGAACTTAATTTTAGTTTCTTGTCTGATTGAACAAAATTATTCCATCTCCTTTTATGAGAATGAAGTGTTTATTTTTAAGAATGGTATAGAGATAGGTTTTAGTTCAATGGAAAATAACTTGTATGTGCTAAGGTCGTTAGTCATAAAAGCCTTATTTAATACTAAAATGTTCAAAATAGCAACAACTGTAAAAAGACCAAGAGTTTCTTCTAAAGAAAATGCCCATCTTTGGCATCTAAGGTTAGGTCACATCAATCTCAATAGGATCGAGAAGTTGGTGAAATGTGGACTTCTAAATGGTTTAGAAGAAAACTCTTTGCCAGTATGTGAATCTTGCCTTGAAGGTAAAATGACCAAACGACCTTTTACTTAAAAAGATTATAGAGCCAAGGAAACCTTGGAGCTTATACATTCAGACCTCTGTGGTCCGATAAGTGTGAGAGCACGAGATGAGTATGAATATTTCATCTCTTTCATAGATGATTATTTTAGATATGTGTATCTATACCTAATGCAACATAAGTCTGATGTTCTTGAAAAGTTCAAGGAGTATAAGACTAAAGTTGAAAACTTGTTAGGTAAAAAAATAAAAACACTATGATCTGAACGTGGTGGAGAGTATATGGACTTAGAATTCCAGAACTATATAATAGAACATGGAATCACGTCTCAACTCTTAGCCCTAGGTATGCCTCAGCAGAATGGTGTATCAGAAAGGAGAAATATAACCCTATTAGACATGGTTATGTCTATGATGAGTTATGCTCATCTTCTAGACTCGTTTGAGGATATGCAGTAGAGACTGTAGTTTACATTTTGAACAATTTTCTCTTAAAGAGTGTTTCTAAAACACCTTTTGAGTTTTGGAGAGGCTGTAAAGGTCGTTTATGCCACTTCAGAATTTGGGGATGTCCAGCCCATGTGCTTGTGGCTAACCCTAAAAAGTTGGAACCTCGTTCAAAAGTATTTCTATTTGTTGATTACCCCAAAGAAATGAAAGGTGGATACTTCTATGATCCAAGTGAAAATAAAGTGTTCGTATCGACAAACGCTACCTTGTTAGAAGAAGACCACATAAGGGATCATAAGCCACAAAGTAAGCTTGTTTTAAATGAGATTTCTAATGAGACTACTAAGATTTCAACAAGAGTTGTTGAACAGATTGATAGATCAACAAGAGTTATTAATGTCAGTTCATCTAGTCAACCATCTCAAGAGTTGATATTGCCTCGACGTAGTGGGAGGGTTATGAACCCACCAGTATGCTACATGGGTTTAACAGAAGCCTAAAGCATCATATCTGATGATGGAGTTAAGGATTCGTTGTCTTATAAGCAAGCAATGGAAGATGTTGACAAAGATGAATGGATCAAAGCCATGAATCAAGAAATGGAGTCTATGTACTTCAATTCTGTCAGGGAGCTTATAGATAAACCTGATGGGTAAAACCTATAGGTTGTAAATGGATCTATAAGAGAAAAAGATGTGTAGATGGAAAAGTACAAATCTTTAAGGCTAGGCTTGTGGCAAAGGATTATACCCAGGTTGAGGGAGTGGGCTTTGAAGAAACTTTCTCACCTGTTGTCATGTTAAAATCTGTCAGGATTCTCCTGTCTATAGCCACATTTTATGATTATGAGATATGGCAAATGGGTGTCAAGACTACCTTTTTGAATGGTAATCTTAAGGAGACCATCTACATGGTACAACCAGAAGGATTCATTAAACAACATCAGAACAAAAGGTTTTCAAACTTAATCGGTCTATTTATGGACTAAAACAAGCATCTAGATCTTGGAATATAAAATTTGATACTACGATCAAATCTTATTGCTTTGATCAGAATGTTGATGAGTCGTGTGTTTACAAGAAAATCATCAACAATTCAGTAGCTTTCCTTGTGCTGTATGTGGATGCTACCAATTGAAGGAACTCTAAAACTAGAGAACGAGTAAGCGGAAGTGGATCGTTCCAAACTCCATTGAGAAAGAACACACACATTCACAATCAAACAGAAACAGTTATGCATAAAGACTAAATTACAAAATGTTTCTTCAAAGTAAATACAAAGGGATCGAGTATAATACCTTTGAAGAACTCCTTCTTCACATATTTCCCTCGATTAGTCTCCAACACGTCCAAACAAAAACTCGAACGCAACAATCAGAACTCGATCTCAACGAGCAACTGGAAGATCCTCGATCACCAGCAAGTAGAACTCGATCCTCCATCCTCGAATAGAATAAGACACCACCACAAGAGTACCTTGATATTCTCGGTGTAAGAATTCAAGAGTTGTGGGCTCTGTATGATTTTGTATAGAGGGATGGAGGAGGTAAACGATCGAGTAGACGATCGAGTATACGATCAAACGATCGTGTAGAAGAAGAAGCCTATCGTATAGACTTGCTACTTGATCGTGTAGTAGCGAGTACTATCGTATAGTAACTCGACGCTTGATCATTTAGGCTCTAATTCTATCATTTAGTAAAACTAGTTTTTACTCGATAGTGATTTTATGAGATACATCCGATTGAATTTGCACTTGATGAATTTGAAAAACAATTTTTCCTTTTTATCTCATGGTTACCATAAAATCACAAATACCCACCCACTCAAGTCGGTTATTGAGAAAAAGAATTATTAATTATCATATAATTAATAATTATAAATAAATACAATAACTAACTTATCATATTATATTTATAACCTATAGTTTTAATATTTCCTCATATGCAACATATAAACCATAGTTATTTTTCTATTTTATGGCATTTAATATAAATCACATTTGTATTAATTCCTCCATTCAAATAATGTATCGAATACGTTATATCAATTATGTCATATATAATTGAATCAATTTAATTATATCATATATAATCAAATTTCCTCTTGTTAATTTAAACACTTCAAACTAACCCAAAATCTGATTCTCAACTTGAACCCATTGAGCTACCAAAGAGACCTTATGGATCTGTAGCTTCAAGCTTCAACAATAGGTGAGTAGCTGACTAAACTCTTTAATCACGATATCTACCATCCGTTAACTGCGGGGCACTCCACTAAAGACCGACAGTTGTACTCTTCGCATTACAGATATATTTTCGTGTCCATTGGATATAACCAATCAACAGTCCGATAACCCTTCACAAATCTCTCGTAAGTACAGCTTGGCCAATTTACCGTTTTGCCCCTATAGTTACATCTAACTCCTTAAATTCCATTGATTCCTCTAATGAATAATAAGTCATAGTCCCACTATGACTGAGTCTTCTCTTCCCAAGAGAGGGTGTGGCCATTATTTTCAAGACCCGGAATCAGCCCTTAAGGGAGCAATTTATCTACTTACCTCTGCTTCAGGGAAAGAGTGAATTTCGTCTTGTTTACCTTTTGAGTTATGAAATGATCATAAAGCTAGTTTACGTCATTTCAGAATCTGGGTTGCCCATCACATGTGTTTGAGGCTAATCCTAAGAAACTGGAGCCACGTTTGAGGTTATGCCTATTAGTAGGCTACCCCAAGGGAATGAGAGGTGGTTATTTCTATGATCCTAAAGAAAACAAAGTCTTTGTATCGACAAATGCTACTTTTTTTTTAGGAGAACCACATAAGGGAGCATAGACCTAGGAGTAAAATTGTGTTGAATGAGCTTTCCAAAGAAACTACTGAATCTTCAACAAGAGTTATTGAAGAGCCTGGTACCTCAACAAGAGTTGTTAAAGTAGGTTCATCTAGTAAGTCAAATCCACCTTAACTATTGAAGCAACCTCGACGTAATGGGAGGGTTGCGAACCCACCCATTTGCTATATGGGTTTAACTGAAATCTCAGCTATTGTAGTTGATGGCAAGGTTGAGGATCCATTGTCTTATAAGAAGGCAATGAAGGATGTTGACAAAGATGAATGGATCAAAGCCATGGATCTCGAAATAGAATTTGTACTTCAATTCAGTTTGGGATCTTGTAAATCAACCTGATGGGGTTAAACTTATAAGTTGTAAATGGATCTACAAGAGGAAACGAGGTGCTGATGGGAAGGTGCAAACCTTCAAGGCTAGACTGGTGGCAAAGGGTTATACCCAGGTAGAGGGAGTCAACTATGAGGAGACTTTCTCGCCTGTTGCCATGTTGAGTCTATTTGGATCCTCCTAACCATTGCATCATATTATGACTATGAGATATGGCAAATGGATATCAAGACTGCTTTTCTGAATGGAAATCTTAATGAGACCATTTATATGGTGCATCCCGAGGGATTCATAGACCAAGATCAAGAACAAAAGGTTTATAGGCTTAATCGGTCCATTTATGGACTGAAAAAGGCATCTCGATCTTGGAATATAAGGTTTGATACTGCGATTAAATCTTATGGCTTTGATCAGAACGTTGATGAGTCTTGTGTCTACAAGAAGATCATCAACAGTTCAGTACTTTTCCTAGTGTTGTATGTAGAAGATCATCAACACGTCCTATGGGCTCTGTCATTGATTGAAGGAAATCGATCACGAGGATTTCCATGAGCAGCGAAAAAGATCATTCCAAATTACAATCATGTATGAACATTACAATTACAGTCAAAAGCAGAAACATGTTGTTATGCATTCATTATAGAAATTACAGCATGATACAACAAAGAATCAAGGAGCAACTCTATGCATGTTTGTAGACTCTCCAGCACCAAGCTCCTTGATCATGAATGCTCAAACACAGCAACCTTGAACGCTTGAACAACATGGCTGCTACACAGCACGAACACCGCACACTCGTCCTCAGTGATCGCCTCGATCACGAACACCTCAACAGCACGAACGACCTCCATAGAACCTCGCCGGCGTCGAGTTGAGTATGACACCACCAAGAAAGTTACCTTGGTATTCTCGGTGTGAGAATCCAGAGGGTGGGCTCTGTTTGGACTTGGTTTTAGGTAGAAGAATGAGGAATCAACAATCGTGTAAACGATTGAGAAAGTGGGAGAAGACTGAACCTATCGTATAGGTCAATGCCCAATCGTTTAGCAAAAGCTAAGCGATCGTCTAGCAAAAGCTAAGCAATCGTTTAGCTCATCGCTTAGTTCCGTGTATGTTGCTTACAAAACACTACACGATCATTTACCTTAGTCAAGCTATCGCTAAGTAAATCCGTGTTTACTTGACAACTTCCGTGAGATTCTTTTTACAAGAGAGAAAATCTCAAAAATCAAATTTTCAACCTTACTAAAATTAGGAAAACAATTTTTCTTTTATCTCACGATTACAATGAAACCACCAATAACCTCCCACTCAATTGGTTATTAGAGAAAAAGATTTAATTATCCAATAATTAATATTATTATAAATATAATTGATAACCAACTTATCATACTATATTTATAACCTATAGTTTTAATATTTCATCTCATAAAACATATAAATCATTGTTCTTTTTCTATTCCATGGCACTTAATGTAAATCTCATTTACATTAATCCTCCAATAGATGTATCTCATACATCATACCAATCATATCATATAATCGAATTACCTCTTGTCAATTTGAACATTTCAAATCAACACCAAGAACTAATCCTCAACTAAATCCATTGAGCTACCAAGGGGACCTTATGGACCTATAGCTCGAAGCTCCAATGGTACGTGAATAACTGTCTAAACTCTTTAGTCATGGGATCCACCATCCGTTAACTGCCAGGCACTCCGTTAAGGACCAACAACTAAACTCTCCTTACCACAGATATATTATGTGTCCATCTTAACCAATCAGCAGTGCAACAACCCTCCACAGATTGCTCATAAGTACAGTTGGGCCAATAACCGTTATGCCTATGTAGTTACATCTAACTCCTTAAGTACCACTGATTCCTCTAATGAACATAAGTCATAGTCCTACTATGACTGAGTCCTCTCTTCCAAAGAGAAGTTATGGCCACTATGTTCAAGCCCCGGAATCAGTCCTTAATGGAGCAATCTTTATACTTATCCCTGCTTCGGGGAATGAGTGAATTCCATATTGTGGATTGAGTTCCCAGCTCCCAAATCAGACAAGTCCCTAAAAAGGTAAGCATGTTGAGTTGGCAATCTGGCCACTCTCACCCATACTAATCAAAGGACCGCCCTCAAAGGCAGGAGTTCCCAAAACACTCAGGATTGAGGTCGTGTCACCTATGGTCGTTTAGGTGAGATGTAAGTCTCTAGTATCAACGGTGTTATATACAGAGTCTAGTCATCTCGTGGTCCAGGTCTTATACAAACTCTTTGTATAGGACACCCCCGCTCACACATCTTCACATGAATGGTCAAGATCTACTATCTGTAGTAGTTTACAACACTTGCAAACCTCTACAAAGTGGGCTGTATCCATAGTGTCACCAGGATCAGGTATCCCACCTTAATCCTTATACTACAGACCTATTTAGGTTATCACTTAAGGCATGATCCACTTGTATATCACATATACATGCTTAAGTTCACATAAGATAACCAAGGAGCTTTGTTTATTGGATATGAGCAAATGCTAGAATGAAATAACACTTATTTTATTCATCAAACAATGTGTATCAATACAAACAACAAGACCCTGGGAGAATTAGGACACCAATCCCAATAGTAGGCTTACTGACTACAGTTAAGAACTGGCTAACGACCCAATTCCAAATGAAATATTTGGGAGAGGCTTAGTTTGTTCTTGGTATTCAGATCTTTCGAGATTGAAAGAACAAAATACTAGCACTATCTCATGCATCGTATATTGACAAGATGACAATCAAATATTCGATACAGAACTCCAAGAAGGGCCTATTACCTTCCAGGCATGGAGTTACTTTGTCTAAGGAATAGTGTCCTAAGACACCTAAAGAGGTTGATGTATGCGATGATATGTACTAGACTTAACATTTGCTACGTAGTGGGGATAGTCAGTAGATATCAGTCTAATCCAAGATATGATCACTAGACAGCCATTAAGAACATCCTCAAGTATCTACGGAGAATAAGGGACTACATGCTTGTGTATGGTTTAAAGATTTGATTCTTATAGGATACACAGACTCTGATTTTCAGACTGATAGGGATTCTCGAAAATCCACTTCAGGATCAGTGTTCACTTCTAACGGATGGGCTGTAGTATGGCGAAGCACCAAGCAGGGGTGCACCGTGGAATCCACCATGGAGGCTGAGTATGTAACAGCTTGTTAAGCTGCTAAAAAGGCCGTTTGGCTAAGGAACTTCCTGACTGATCTGAAAGTTGTTCCAGATATGTCAAAGTCCATCACACTTTATTGTGATAATAGTGGTGTTGCGGCTAATTCCCGTGAGCCTAGGATTCATAAGCACAGCAAGCACATAGAGCGGAAGTATCATCTCATCCGGGAGATTGTGCATTGAGGGGATGCGATTGTCACGAAGATAGCTTTGGAGCACAACGTTACTGATCCATTTACAAAGGCCCTCATGGCCGTAGTGTTTGAGTGTCACCTGCAGAGTATGGGTATATGGGCAGACCACGGCTGGGCTAAGGCAAGTGGGAGATCTTGTACTGGGCATGTTATGCCCTAGTTTATTGTTTTGTGTACTTGTATTTTATTATCTTGTACACCCCACTCACTTTAGGACAAGTGGGAGATTGTTGGGGTTGATGCCCTAAATCTCGTAGGGTCCTATAGTTTATAAACATCGTATAACAAACTTAGAAGTGATTAATAATATTTGATATTTTATTCACTTTTTCTATGAAATATGTGATATTTTAGTTGTATTAACCATAAACCAATAAACTAACATCCAAGGTTATCGTTGTAACTTAAACATGTATGTGGAGACATACTGGTGGATCATATTTAAGTGATAACCTAAATGGTTTGTAGTATATGGATAAGACTGGGTACCTTATCCTGATGACACTACGAGTATAGCCCATTTTGTAGATGTTACAATTGTTGTAAAATGCTACAAATGATCTGATCCTGATCATTCATGTATTAGACATGCGAGTGGGGATATTTTATATAAAGGAGTTTGTATAAGACCGGACCACAAAATGTTTAGTCTCATTATATAACGTTGTTCATAATAAAGACTTTCATTTCACTAGGATGACCATAGATAACATGATTTTAATCCTGAGTGAGTTGTGAACTCCTGCCTATGAGGGCAATTCTTTGATTTGTATGGGTGAGATGGCCAGATCGCCGACTCAACAAGCATACCATTTTGGGGATTCGTCTGATTGGAGAGTTTGGAATACAGCTACACAAGATGGAATTCCTTCCTCGAAGCAGGGGTAAGTAGATAATTACTCCCTTAAGGGCTGATTATGCTAACCTGGTTGCCCTCATCGATCCGAGACCCATTCATCTCCGCCACATTGAAGTGGACAATCATGTTAAGCACATGTTCACGAACAGAGGTGCCTTCCTCCATTTTGGAGTTGAAGATGCATTTAAGAGCCTCGTGCTTGAGCTGTCCAGATAGTTTTTCGAACATCCCCCGCAGGGACTCCATGATCTCATGCGTTGAGACCATGGGCTCATGCTTCTTGGCCAAAACGTTGTTAAGACTGGCCAAGATATAGGCCCGGGCCTTCTCATTCGCCCGTGTCCAATGCTCATAAGCCTCCTGAACATTTCGAACAGTGTTAGGAGGTGGAATAGGAGGACACTCCCCCATAAGGAAGAATCTGAGATCATCGATGATAAGCATTGTTGTGATCGTGTGTTTCCAACTAGCGTAATTCTCACCAGTTAGTTTGTCAGCGCTAAGTAGAGCTATTTTGGCGGTAGCCATTTAAAACGTTGCTGAAAAACGAACAAACTTAATAAGTCCAAGCTTTAACCACATTTTAACACCAATTTTAGTTTTAGCAAAATAGTTTCCAGGTACCCTAAGTGAAAAGACTTTTATTTCGCAATGATGCCCCAGCAAGGCAGGACAAATGTCACCGGTGGGGTGATCAGATGCCCCTTCACTGGGATGAGACACTCTCAACCATTAGGTAGAACCAACTCTTGGAACTACACCTAACAGTCACCAATCATTCGGTCTAGAACTGTTGGCCCTTAACAATTTTGCGTAAGTGTAACCCCTCATTTTCGGCCCTAGAATCGCACCCTAACGCGCCCAAGAGACTAAACGACCTTATCCTATACAGGAGATAAAATAAAGAAACGTGCAAAACTGCCATCCTATAGGGGGACACTCCCAGGGTGCCTCGAGGTGATGCATGGAAACTTTATTCAACCTAACGAGAGAGACCGTGGAATATGTTGTCCCACGTCCCGCTCCAACTTACTATGAACATTTTCTCCATTCACCTTGATATTGACCTACCCAAACACCATCCTTTAGAGGGACACTCCCAGGGTGCCACGAGGTCGAGGATAGATTTCACGGTATGAACAATTAAGGGAGAAACGCAAGAAGTTTAAATGAAGCATCAGATACCCTAAGTACCTCCCACTGAATGTTCTACCTAGGGGTTCATTAACTTAGACCATCCAGCTACTGATTTTAATCTAAGTCCGTTTAATCTGCTAAACAACTCTTTTCTTTGAAATTAAACAAGTTCAAGCAGTCACATTAAACTATTTAATAGACTGTCCTCAAATTTGCATGCATGCATCAAATCTATCTAATTCACCTTTCTAGGTAGGTTCCCAGGTAGTGTTGTTCCATTTCCGTCACCTTAAATACCCCAGCCTAGATAGAATCCGCCTTAGACAAAAGGTCCCTTATAGATAGATTTGCTACACTTTAACCTTTTATTAGTCAATTTAATCCTATTAAACTGATTAAAAGATTAAAGCCTCGGTTGTTAATCATATTAGAACCGTGATCTTAGGTCTATCTCCACCAAGATTTAAAACACTTTTAAAACCATGATTCAAGCCTAAGTTCGCATGTATGTCTTTCTTATATATTTTAGTTCTAATTTCCTTATAACCCTTATAAAAGAAACACAACTAAAACCATACACGTTGCCACACAACTAGGTATTTATAACACTTATAAATTTAACCTATGTATCATGCTTGTCCGTTCATTACTATACATAACTTTTATATACATGTAACAAACCAAACAAACATGCCTCCATACGCCCTTATACTATAACACTTATAATATAAAGATGATGCATGTATATGCTTTATGCATGCATAAATATAACTCTTATATTATATGATGCATGAGCATGCTCTTATGTAATTTAAATCATGTGTCTCTAAATCATAACACTTACAATAAAGAGATGATTCATGACCAATGCATAACATAAGGTGAGATTTCTTCTATATGGCATACCATATGACATATAAATAAACATACATCCTATGTACATTCACAAAGATTAATGGGCCGGGATGAACCGCCTCAAAACCGAAAAAAAAAACTCTATCTATTACATTTTCCATCGAGCAAATCGATTCACAGGCAAACCGAGTCTTGAACCGCCCGGGCGAAGATCCCCATCGTTTAGTAAACGCGGTCGGGTATTGATGACGTAAATTAGTGAACGCAATTATGCGATGCATGTATAGGTTATGCGTTGGTTCTCATGCATCGGTGGTCATGCGGTGGAATGGAATGTATGCGTTGATCTTATATGAAATGACCATGCGTTCCTGTTACAAGTTTTCTTGCGCTCTAGCCAAGTATAAAAAGAACGCAAGTTTCTCGGGTGATCCGAGGTCGAACTCAGGGACTTATAGCTAAATGTTATGCGGTGATGTGTTTGTAGCGAAGAAATAAAAGAATGATGAGGGTTATGCGCTATGAACAACTCCTACTCCTAACTAACAGATTAAGTGGCGGAAGTATGAATGAGAGATAGAGACACGACAACTATTAACGCATAGTAAAATGCATTGAAAAATAGATGAAAAGGTGAGGATGTCTTAATTGCAACACTAAGCTTGATCGCAAGGGCAACCCTAACCAACGTATGTTATGCGATCATGCTATACACACTTGATGTAGACACATGCGATGTATATGTGATAGTGTCGAGAAGCCTATTTCTAAGCCTCTATATTCCACTCACATGCTCTCACACGTAAGTGAGATGATTGTATACCACCATATCCTACTTAAAGGGTGCATACGTTGTGTAGTAGCAAATAGAGCTTATTTCTAAGTTCCCCATTCTTGCTTATGCGATCCAATTCACTCTCCCGAGACTTAGATTTGGTTTTTAGACTACTCTCCCAAGTATGCCTAAATCATGAATGATGCGCTCATAAGACAAGGTAATCGCATAAACCTGGCTGACATAAGATTATTCCTATCCCTAATGAACACTTGCTTACATTGCTTAATGCGACCAATCACTTACCCTCACAGCCAGTTAGTTGCTGTTGATTCTACTCATAGACAAGCATTGTGTCCGCTTATAGACAAGCGTTGCTACAGTTTCACACTAAGCAAATAAGGTTTTCTCACAACACTCACGCAACGCACATCTCCCAGTGGTTTGCTACATGCTTCATATTCCTATGTCACATGAATAAGTATGCGATATTCTAGCAGTCTTACTTAATGATGTAATGAAAGTTAAGGATGCTAAGTAAATGAAGATGGAGATGGAATCGAAGGAAAATATAGAAATGCATTGATCACAAAAAGTATTAATTCCTTAAGCCAAAATGTAATACAATACAAGGAAAAAAGAGAAATGGAGGACTAGTTGGAAGAATGTCTTGCTACCAACAGATATGTGTCACGGCTGCCGGTGGTGCAATGGATGGGCGGTGGATTAGACTCTTTCGATCTCTAACTCCGGCAAAGGATTCGATCGTCACTTGGAATGGTTAAGGGGATGAAGAACTCTCAAGCTATCTTCTCATGCTTTGGTCTGGATCACAAGCATCCACCCGAGGGTAGAAACTTGGATGATTTGAAATTCTACTCAACGGCTTCTATTTATAGAGCTTGATCGCCGACAGCATTTATGGACCTACTCTGAATCTGACACTCGCGGCATAATGGTCCTTTTCTGAATCTCTGCTACTAACGGCATGGTAGGTGAAATGTCAACATCATCTTTTGATACTCCCGAGGTATGCGTTCATGTTTGCATTCCACCATCCTTGTGATCATCCCTCTATTATGGTTATTATTTTGTAGCCGCAATCTCTCTGTGATGACCGCATTTGCTTGACGGTCGAAACTTCTATGCGATGGACGCATGCAGTTAATGGTCGTATCATCCATACGTCAAACGTATGCGTTCGCCTCTGTGATGGAGATATCCCCGCATGCGGTCTTCTTTGCGATAAATGACAAGCAGAAATTGAAGTGCGTAATGTGCATGCATGATAATGCGTTACAAGCTCATGTTGCCATAAACTTGTAACGGGAAAATGTATGTTCTGTTATGTGATTGCTCATGCACACTTTATGCAATACTACTTCTAGATGTATGCGTTACTAATGGAATGCTTGTAGTATGCTATGCGTTGTCACAAGTTTCCTTGCACTGAAACCAAGAATAATTCCAATACAATTTCTCGAAGAGATCCGAGGTCGAACACAGGGATTGTTTGGGTTAATGCATTACGTTCGTGATATTTGCGACCGGTTTTACAATTAATAAAAGAGAGTGGTTTGTACATGAATTTAAAGTGCAGTAAAGTAATTGCGTTGCTCTTTTGCATCTTCGATCGTTTGCCCGCATGCGGTGTTGTTTTTTTATTACCGCGTGCGGTTGAAGTTAAGCTCCGGATCGACTGTCACATGCGTCGTCATTGCGTTGATCGCCTCTTCATTATTGATTAACGAGCGCAATGCGACAGAGATGCATTGTTCAATTTAACTTTGAGCCACGAATGCAAGCGGTGACTTGATTTCCTGCAAAACAGATTGTAAACATCCTTTTCTACCATCGCAATGGTGTTAATGGGTGTATTTACGAAGCAACTTTTCTCTCTTTTAGCCGCAATATCTAAATAAAACAGTATAAATAACTTGTATTTCTACAAGTTATCACACCCCCAAATTTAGATATATGCTTGTCTTCAAGCATATCTTCTACTAAGGCAATAATGCTCAATTCCTATCCTAAATTTTGCGTCGATTGGTTGCTCCGAATGCTCCACTTAGACAACATTACTTGACAACGCACTTTCCTTCTATCCTTGCTAGTTCCTAATAAAACCCTACTTTATTCTTCTATACAACAAATTTCTGCTAAAAAAATCTTTTCTAGTTTTTAAAAAGAATGTTTACCTCTTCTTGTCAAAACAACTTGATGCGTCCGGATGCGGTGGTCAAATTTGCGTCATTTATTAGAGACCGTTGATCATGGTTACACCCTTCGTTTTGGTTTGTTCCCACGGGTGTCATGCGAACATCCAACTATAGTTGTGTGCCACTCTCAACTTTAACTCTTGATTTTTAGAGGAGTTGTCTCTTGTATTCTTTTATTTTTCTTTTATTCATTTTTCTCTTTTCATATTGCGTCGTTCTTGGAAACCCACCTTTGTTTTAGCTTGCTCCCACGGGTGTCATGCGAACATCCAACTACGAGCAGGTTCCTTTCACAACTAACTCTTATCAGGTTGGGAATGCATTTTCTTAATGATCGCATAATCTTGATCTCATCTGCACGGACCTTCCCCACCCCCAAATTTAGAGATGCGCAAGGTCCTCATTGCGTTGTTTGGACAGAATAGACAAACACTTAGACAAAATTTTGAAAAGAAGGTTTGAGCAGAATTTTGAAAGATAAAAGGTAAAGCATTGCTAAGCTACGAATTAACTAAGTGTTAGTCAGAAAATACAAAGTATAGGAAATGTTACTAAGTGTATGCATATTATACATCATGACAGCACAATGAATAACGCAAAAATAAAAGACCAGGAATATCGCTAATATTGACAAAGGATGATAAAGAAGAGGAAAAGGCATATAGAGAGAATTGCTACTCAATTGTATTGAAACTTAACTAAGTATACAAATAATCACAAATATCGCAATACAGAAATTTTTGCCTGTACAAAGAATCAAAGAATTTAGTTTCTATACATAGAAAAATAATAAGTGAAGTTATCTTTTGTATTTGATTCAGACGGGTCACGATTAAAAATTAACACCGTGCTTCCATTAACACAAATGCATATTTGCAGAGGTAACAACGCATGTATCCCTGCAACACACCCCCTAACTCAACGCATTTCTGGAGGACAGGCGCACGGTATTTCTACCAGCGCAACACTACCTCAACATAGTGCATTTTCGCTAAGGACGGGCAAAGAATACATACGCGCACAACACACCCCTCAGCTCGATGCATTTGGGTATAATGGATGCAAGGTGTATCGTGTTATCACAAAATGCACCCATCATCGCGTTACATACAAACTTTTATTTTTATTTTTTTAATTCATCAATAATGCAAATCGAAAAGACTTTTCGGTGTTCAATATTTCATCCAGTCATTCACAAAAATTTTAAGAACAGCGCTACTAAAGCATACAAACATGGAAATACACTAATGAATTAAATTGAAGGTAAATACAGAAAGCATTAAAGGCTAATTCTAATAAGCGGTAAATAACACAATTTAGAAAGTAGTAAATGAAAGCTGTAAAAGAAGCAATTAAACATAGATATAGGGATGCTGATTGGGAGAAGTTTTCAGAACTACCGCAATAGCATCCCCGTAAGCGGTCAATCCTGCTTGAACAATGTCGTCAAGGACATTATTCCTTCCTTGCCTCGTCCCGCAATATGTACGGGAAGATATGCAATCTAATTCCTTCGAGAGTCACACCAGGTGTGGAGAATGCATTGCACATTTCTCAAACCTTGCATTCTCCGCAACCGTAGGTCTTGAAATTCCGGTGCTTAATCTGGTTCTGATGTGCTCCTGCGCGAAAAATACTCCTGATCTCTGGGTCAGCTTAGAATTTCTGGATCATCCAGTACTCATAAACCGTCAGACTGCTCTTCGTGATAAACAGTCAGTACAAAGAGATCTGTCCTGCAAAATATCACAAACGTACTCAACAATAACCATTACCAATCCCCGGCAACGGTGCCATAAGCTTGACAAGCAGAAATTGAAGTGCGTAATGTGCATGCATGATAATGCGCTACAAGCTCATGTTGCCAAAAACTTGTAATGGGAAAATGTATGTTCTACTATGTGATTGCTCATGCACACTTTATGCAATACTACTTCTAGATGTATGCGTTACTAATGAAATGCTTGTAGTATGCTATGCGTTGTCACAAGTTTCCTTGCACTGAAACCAAGTATAATTCCAACGCAAGTTGCTCGGAGAGATCCGAGGTCGAACACAGGGATTGTTTGGGTTAATGCATTATGTTCGTGATATATGCGACCGGTTTTACAATTAATAAAAGAGAGTGGTTTGTACATGAATTTAAAGTACAGTAAAGTAAAATTATGCGGTAAGATAAAGTTGCGATAATAAAATAAAGTGCAAGAAAAGTAAACCTAAGCTATTATGATACAAGATACAAGATATTGATACATGATACTGAGTCTGAGACCGACTGTGAAGTTTATACAAAGGATCGTGTTATGCAATGGCAAGTCTTTATGTATGAATCAGAAATAGAAAGGATAATTAGTACAAACATCGTAAGTTCGTTAATTGTGTTAAAGATATAACTAAGGTTCTGCTTTCCCTTGGCGTACACCTTTCGATGATCGGTCGCGTTCCTACATCTCTGTGGTGAAACAGGGATGAACGTAATGAACGCAAGGTTGCTTCCATCTCTGGAAGTACTTCTCGCTTTAGTTAACGCATTCTTCCAACCTTCTCTCGACAGGCGGAATGGCATATTCACTTCTGCTATCACAGGTGAAGATGCCATCTAGCATGCTTTAGCTAAACATATTTATTTCTTTAGCACAGATTAATTTACTTGTTAGATTCATGTTAATTACCAAGGGATTAAGAAAACATCGTGGAGAAGGTGAATTATGGAAGAACGAAAATAGATAGAAAGATAGAGATGGAAATGATCATGACATTCAATACTAAGATTTAGCATCTGATACATGGTGTGAATGATAGAGATTAAGAAGATGAATACAATTGATGATAAAGAGATAGAAACAAATACAGATGAGTGCCAACATCTTGACACAGATCTGGACGGTGGATTTGCTTGCCGGCATGTGGAGTGGATGGAGAGAAGAGCTTCCCTCTCAGGCTTGCTCGTCCGGTAGAAGTGACCTCGGTATAGAGCTTCAACAACAGGGATTGAAAGGATTTGCCCTAAGATTTACCTCTCGGCCTTGTCTCTTAATTCTTCCCGGATCTACTCCAATCAGCACTCAGGCCAGTCTCTCTCTCAATATACAAGTATCAAATTAAGCTCGTATCAAGTATATCTTACAATGGAATTGCAGAGGCTATTTATAGGCTCAGCTTTGACTCTTTGCAGTGTGGACCCAAATTTATTATTAAGGCAGTTCCTAAAATGGTGGAATGAATATTCCTTTTGTTACACAATCAATCCCGTCAGAAATGCACAACGGTCAGTTGTACCCGCGTCTGAATCCTCCGCAATTGCATTGCTCTTTTGCATCTTCGATCGTTTGCCCGCATGCGGTGTTGTTTTTTTATTACCGCATGTGGTTGAAGTTAAGCTCTGGATCGACTGTCGCATGCGACATCATTGCATTGATCGTCTCTTTATTATTGATTGATGAGTGCAATGCAACGGAGATGCGTTGTTCATTTTAGCTTTGAGCCACGAACGCAAGCGGTGACTTGATTTCCTGCAAAACAGATTGGAAATATCCTTTTCTACCATCGCAATGGTGTTAGTGGGTGTATTTATGACAATTTATAATTCTTGCGTTTCTTAGCAAATTTTCATACATTTGATGCAACTTTTCTCTCTTTTAGCTGCAATATCTAAATAAAATATTATAAAGAACTTGTATTTCTACAAGTTATCAATAGCCTGGCTTCCGTGCATGCGATCGCTTTCTGCAGTTGCTACAAAAATAAATAATTGAACACATAATAACGCAAACTCGTTTTCTCATGAATTCCTAACATAATCGCCATATATTCTACTTAACAACTTTCATAATTCTAAATAAAAGGCGTATAATGACGTGCATTTTTGCCCATCATCAGGTATACACGATCATTTAGCTACGATCGAGTACCAATAACTATGCGATGAAGCATGAGGTACCCAATCGTTTAGCGCACAAGACATTACACGCGCAATTTAAACGATCGGTTAAGCGACAACGTTGCTATGAAGCACGATCGTCTAGACAATCACATAACAAGTGCTTAAGAAAACATTTTACTCTGCAATCGTGTAGCCAGAAACTAAGCGATGAAGCTTGCTGAGCTACACGATCGTCTAGTGCGCGCGCGTCAACCTGCTCCCGAATATTCGATATTCAACGATCGTTTACCCCATCGTTTACATGACCCGCCCAACACTTGGTCATCTTCATCCTCGAAGAACAGCAACTCCTTGCATTGAAGCCTCAGCACGAACAACTCAACGACTCAAACACTTTGAATGTACAGACTCAATAGCAAGTTAATATGCTCAAAATGCAGAGGCCCTTACAATTAACTTCAAATGTAAAAGAATTTAAACAATCAGAGGCTTCATCCCAGAAACTCCTTAATCCACATCCACAAAACTATTTAATGTTTAAACAGAATGTAGACATGCTTTTACCCACCGAGAAATTAAATGCAATTCTTTGCATCAATGAATTTGGAATATCAAAACCTGGTTCGGATACCAATTGAAGGAACTCTTATCAATGAATGCCTCTGAGCGAAAGCAAAGTCGTTTCAAACTCATTGTGATAGAATTACCATAGTCACAATCAAACAGGCTAGATATGCATTAAACAACAAATTACATGCATGCTTTGAAACTTTAGTCAACAAAGAGAACAGAATACATACCAGTTGAAGAACCCTTCTTTGCCTCAAAACTCGTTCTCATCCAAGGACTGCTCCTCTCACTCTCACTGAGATCGTCCAAGCAATCATCCACCAAATCGTCTACCCACAAACGGACTCCTAACGAACTCGACAGCAAGGAAGACACCACCAGTTGGAACCCTCGGTTTTCTCAAAGTGAGAATCCAGGAGGTATGGGCTCTGTTGGATTTAGTAGAAGAAAGGAGGAAAGCACAATTGTTTACCACGACCAAGCAAGTGGGAGATATCGGGTGTCTATCATATAGATGATGTTTGATCGTTTAGGTAGAGGTACACAATCGTGTAGTAAAAGGGGCGAGATCGTATAGACGATCGTTTAATAAATACTCAAGCACATGATCGTTTAGGAAAAAGCTAGACAATCGTTTAGTAAAACCTATGCGATCGTTTAGTTAACCGCGCGTGTGTATACAATCGTTTAGAAACGTTGAGCTGTCGTGTAGGCTCTCGATTTGCTATGCGATAGGTAGTATACACTATCCGGTGAGCGAATGTCTGATCCTTTTTAAAATAAAAACCATTTTCATTTTATCCTTCAGTTACGAAAATTGAAAGCAACTTCCCACTAACTCATTCAGTTAAGGAGAAAAGGTCGGGCAACAATTATCTTATAATTGTTTAAATTAAAAAATAAATATAATCATATTATATTTATAAACTATGATTGAATATCACATCAAATGCAACATATGAACCATAGTCTTTTTCTCCTCCACTAAATATAAATCATATTTATATCATTTTCCTCCAATTAATGTATCTCATACATCATGTCAAATATATTATATATAATTGACCAATTCAATCATATCATATATAATCTAACTCCTTCTTGTTAATTTGAACACTTCAAACTGACCCAAAAACTGATTCTCAACTTGAATCCTTTGAGCTACCAAGGGGAACTTATAGACTTATGGCTCGAAGCTCCAACGGTATGTGAATAGACCCGACTAAACTCTTTAGCCACAGAGATCCACCATTCGTTAACGAGGCATTCCATTAAAGACCGACAGCTGCACTCTTCTCACCCCAGATATAATTTTGGTGTCCATCAGATATAACCAATCAAACGTATGATAACCATTCAAAGATGCTCGTAAGTACAGTTGGGCCAATTTACCGTTTTGCCCCTGAAGTTACATCTAACTCCTTAAGTACCACTGATCCCTCTAATGAAAATACAACAACATAGTTCTACTATATGTATGAACACCTCTCGGGCTATGAGAAGGTGTGTGGTGCCACATTGTTCAAGCCCCGAGATCAGCCCTTAAGGGAGCAATCTATTTACTTACCCCTGGTTCGGGGAAGGAGTGAATTCCTATCTTGTATAGTGAGTTCCCAGCTCCAAAATCAGACAAATCCCTAAAGTGGTAGGTTTGAGTTGGCGATGTCACACCCCCTCCCTAGCCTTAGCCCAAGACTTGGAAGAGAGCATGAAGATGTAGTAGTAGCATTCCAAGACAACATTTTTAATTTAAATTTCCATCTTTATCTATTAAAAACCTTAAACATGTTTACAGTAATCTATCTAAATTTCATACATATAGCTCAATTTCCTATACTCTTCTATTACATGATCCAAGTCGTGCCCTGAGAAATTACCAAGTCTGGTGTTTTAGTGGTTGTAGACTCCTACCTGAACGCTCTGCTTTGCAACCTGGAGGGGGGGGGGGGGGGGGAGGGAAAATAGAAGAAAACATTTGAAAGAGTGTGAGCTAATAAGCCCAGTGAGTGGTGCTTTTTAAAATAACAATCACTTTACAAAACATATTTTTGGGAAGTCAATCACATGATCACAATTTCAATATAATCTATGCATGAACATGTGTAATTTCATTCAATCATTATTCTCCAGTCCTATGCTATACTTGGCATGTTCCCATCATACATAATCATATTAACTTTTTATGGAAACTTTCCTATAACCCGCTTTCCCCGCCAATGTGCACATCGACAATTCTTTCCCGCTAGTCATGCTTAGGTATCTTGACTATATTTCCCGTCGGTCGTCACCGACTATTATTTCCCGCCAACCGAGGCCGACTATATTTTTCCCTCCAAGTACCCTTTTTAAGCATGCTAACTTATGTATTTCGGGTATAATCTTAGTTTCCATAGAAATAACATAGACAATATCATGGCAAGTAACGTAACATTATAAGCATGCATCTTGTATTTACCCATGCATTTATTCACACATCACTGCATAAAACTAAATAACCACTCACCTAAGCAAGATTTTCTACTAAAACCACTTTGAGAATACCTTCCTGAGAGTTCCTCCATATCAATGAAAATTCCTAAATTAACACTTGTTATATCAATAAATAATGCTAAAATAGCCAAAATACCATTATATAATGAAAGTACCAGCTTACCTCACTCCAAACTTAGCCAAAATCCTAAAATCAACCCCTTTAGAGGTTATTTGAACTGTGGCAGGCAGCTGGGCGTTTGACTGTGTGCAGGGTGGGTGTGTTGTGTCACACAGTGGGCTGATGCGTTGAGCGTGCGTGATGCATCGCATGGTGGCTACTGCGTTGGGCGTGCGTGATGCGTCGCACGGTAGGCTATTGTGTTGGGCTGACGTGCGTGATACATTGGTGCGAGGCGCGCTGATGGACGGACGCAGCGCTGCAAGGCGCAAGGCGTGCACGCTGTGTGCTGGATGCGTTGGCTGGCTGTGCGTTCGGGCTGGCTCCAATGTTTCACCAACGCAACCTTAGCTCCTTCGGACCCCAATTAACTTGGCAGCCTAAATACTCAAGCGTAACACTCTAAATAACTTCCCTTCTATATTCATATACTACAGACCATTTCGGTTATCACTTAAAACTTGATCCACCTGTTTGTCTTCACATACATGCTCAAGTTACAACAACAACCAAGAATCTTAGTTTATTGGTTTTTGGTAAAACAAATAAAACATCCAATGTTCCATAGACAAAAGTGAAGAAAATATCATATATTATTACATCATAAGCAATTGTTCAAAACTGTGTTTACAAACTACAGGACCTAACGAGTGTTTTGGGCATCATCCCCAACAGCCCATAGGTAACATGACCTTAATCCTGAATGAGTTGGGAACTCCTACCGATGAGGGCGGTTCTTTGATTTGCATGGGTGCGAGTGGCCAGATCGCCGACTCAAACCTATAACTTTGGGGATTCGTCTAATTGGGGAGCTGGGAACTCAACTACACAAGACAAAATTCACTCCTTGCCCGAAGCATGGTTAAGTAGATAAATTGCTACCTTAAGGGCTGATTCCGGGGCTTAAATAATATGGCATCACACCTTCTCATGGCTTGAGAAGTGTTCACTCATAGTGGGACTATGATATATTGTTCATTAGAGGAATCAGCGGTACTTAAGGAGTCAGATGTAACTACAGGGGCAAAACGGTAAACTGGCCCAGGTTTACTTATGAGCGATTTGTGAAAGGTCATCGTATTGTTGATTGGTTATATCCAATGGACACAGAAATCTATCTCTAGTGCGAAGAATGTAGCTGTCAGCCATTTGATAACTTATAGAAATACAAGTTATTTATGCCGCCGTATCTAGATATTGCGGCCAAAAGTGAGTAAATATGCATCGATTGTATGAAAATTAGCTTAGAAATACAATTGTTATGAATTATTGCAATTACACCCACATCATTAAGATGGAAGAAAAGGAGATTTCTACTATGTTTTGCAGGAAATCAAGTCACCGCTTGCGATCAAGGCTCAAGACGAACTGACTAACGCATCTCTGTCACATTGCGCCCGTCAATCAATAATGAAGAGACAATCAACGCAATGCGACAGTAGATCAAGAGCTGAATTTCAACCGCATGCGGTAATAAAAACAACACCACATGCGAGCACCTGATCGAAATATGCAGCTGAGCAACGCAAACGCGGAGGATTGTGACACGTGTACAACCAATGATTGTGCAGATTTGACGGTCTGATTGAATAACAGAAGGAATAATTATCCCACCATCTTCGAAATTTCCATAACAAAAAGTGGGGTCCACCAGCCAAGAGTCAAAGATTTTCACCTATAAATACCCCCATAGAATTCAGAGAAAAATATACTTGATATGAGGCTAATTGATGCTAGATTATTGAGAGAGAGGCTGAGCTGAGTACTAATCGGAAGAAATCCGAGAAAAGAAGAGACAAGGCCGAAAGGTGAGTCTCAGTGCTATTCTGCCAGATTCCCGCCGCGAAGCTCTATACTCAGATCCCTGCTACTGGTTAAGCAAGCCTGAGAGGGAAGCTCATCCTTCCGCATGATCCATCCACACCGGCAAGCAAATCTCCATCCAGATCGGCGCCAAGACGTTGGCGCTTATTTGTATTTGTTTCTAACTCTATTCATCATTGTATTTCATCTTCTTTATCTCTTCATTCACAAATCATGTATCAGACGCTGAATAGAAATATTGAATGTCTCGATCATTTCTATATTCCCTTCTCTGTCTATTTTCGTTCCTCCGTTCATCATTTTCTTCATAAAGTCTTCTTAATCCCTTGATAGTTAATATGGATTAAACGAGTAACTTAATCTGGGTTAAAGAGATAAATGCTTTTAGCTAAGGCATGCTAGACGGAATCTTCACCTATGAGAGCAGAAGTGAAGATGTCATTCTGATCTATCGAGAGAAGGTTAGAAGAATGCGTTAACTAAAGCGAGTAGTACTTCCAGACAAGGAAGTAACCTTACGTTCATTACGTTCGTCTTTGTTTCACCACGGAAATGTGGGTACGCGGCCGATCACCGAGAGGTATACACACTAAACATAATGCAATAACCTCAATCAGTCCCTGTGTTCGACCTCGGATCACACCGAGAAACTTGTGGTGGAATTATACTTGGTTCCAATGCAAGGAAACTTGTGACAACGCACAGCATACTACAAGAACATCCATTAATAACGCATATCTAGAGTAGTATCGCATAAATTGAATCAAGTCAGGTCATCGTTGTATATCTTTGGACTTGAACCATGCTTGCATTGTATATCTCAATTCATGGCAATAAGTTTATGGCAACATGAACTTGTAGCACATCATCTAAGCATCGCATTAATAATGCATTCATCAAGTTTATGGCGCCGATTCCGGGGACTGGTTAACGGTTAGTGTTGAATATTTTTGTGATATGTGCAGGACAGATCTCTTTGTGCTGACTGTTCAATGTGGAGAGTAGTCTGACAGCTTATGAGTGCTGGAATGATTTAGTAATTCAAAGCGGACCCAGAGATCAAGTGTATTATTAACGCAATGGTTCATCAGGGCCAAATTAATTGGTGAAGAAGCATGGGCAATGAGAATGTGGCACCTGTAGGAAACCAAAGGGGAAATTTGCCATTGCAAGATCCAGTTTTTCTTGCTACTAACCATAATATCCCTATGAGGGATTATGCGGCGCCGGATTTTTATAATTTCTCACCAGGAATTTCAAGACCCATGGTTGAGGAGAATGTAAGCTTTGAGATAAAACCTATTACGCTGCAGATGATTCAGAATGTGGGACAATTTGAAGGATTACAAGGGGAAGACCCACACGCTCATTTGACAAATTTTGTAGACATGTGCAGCACATTTTCCATGCCTGGTGTAACTCAAGAAGGGCTTAAACTATATTTGTTCCCATACACACTATGGGATGAAGCAAAAATTTGGGCTCAAGCGTTAGAGCCAGATGAGATTAATGCATGGAAGCAGTTGGTTGATATGTTCATGGACAGATTCTTTCCTCCAGCCATCAATGCAATGAGACGGAGGGATGTGTTGAATTTTGAACAAAAGGGTTATGAAACCTTGAGCACCGCTTGGGTGCGATTCTGACAGTTAGTGAAGAACTGTCTGCATATCAAAATTCCCGATAGTATTCTGATGGAAATATTTTACAATGGCTTAGACCAATCAATGCAAGCAGTTGTTGATGCCTCCGCAGAAGGAGGATTAATGAACAAGTCATATACGGAAGCAAAGAACATATTGGATCGCATCTTGCGACATTCTATTGCTGTCTCTTATACACATCTAGATGTGTATAAGAGACAGATATTGGATCGCATCTTGCGACATTCTGATGAGTGGATTGATATCGGGCTCGAGGTAAGAGGTCTAGAACAAGAACTGTCTCTTATACACATCTAGATGTGTATAAGAGACAGCACTCCTCCAGACGATGGCTAACCAACAGAAAACTCTCTCGCAAGGATCAGCGCAAGTTAATACGTTGACTCACGTGGCCGCAATGAATTGCGCCCAATGTGGAGAGGGACATCCAGTAGAAGTCTGCCCACCGAGAGGTGTGCGTTGCGTTAATGTGATGAGCTGGGATTACTCGAGTGATTTAAGATAATAAATATTAATATACGTTAACAGTTATTGTGTATCTACCAATTCTCATCACAAATCTTCCATTGCTCAATCTGTTTAGTTAGGTGTAGGAGTAGTGTGTAATCCATTAAACTTCTTCTTTTCACTTTTATTCATCGCCTCAAATGCATTACTTCACAGGCATTATTGAGTGACAAGTCCCTATGTTCGACCTTAGATTACCCGAGAAACTTGCGTTCTCGTTATACTTGGCGAGAAGGCAAGAAAACTTGTGATAGGAACGCATGGTCATTGCTTACTAGATTAGCGCATATTTTCCATTCCAACGCATGACCTCCGACACATGGGCATAAACGCATAGCTTAAGACATGCAACGCACATAATTGCGTTCACCCATTTTCCTCAACAAGTTTTGGCGCCGTTGTCGGGGACATGGCAGCTAATAGTTTGTTAAGTTTTGTGTTTTTGTAGGCACCCTTTTTAGTCTCAGGTGTATTGTAGCTTGTGTGACCAAGTTGCAAACAATAATTGAATGAAGGCGATTCCTCGAAAGTCAATGTTGACCCCGAGATAGAAAGGCTATCTATCGCATGAGCTGGAAGCAATCTTAGGCGCATGTCAGCCAATATGTGTCCAACAATCGCTGGAACCTCCAATGGTCAGGACAATGAGTTTCAACCTAAGAAGTTGAGATCAATCTCCTGCATGGAAGACTCCTTGCAATGGCTTCACTCCAATTTCTCCAGGGATGTCTTCTGCTCTATCTTTACTTTGCTTTCCTAGTTAACTTTATTTATTTGATTATTGTTATTTTGGATATACGACTGCTTCCTTGGTTGTGGTGCGTTTGCTCCTTGTAGGTGCGATAATAACTCTCCTCGGTGCGCAATTACAATGGAAGAATTCCCTCCATCCCTCAACGCATGGCTTCGATTGCATAAATTCCAACACATTGTCGCATGCGTTATTCTACTTGAGGTTCATTTCTTGTTATCTCTTATGCATTATCCTTTTGAAATTCTCCTTGTCTGATTACGTTCCTTTGCGATGCATCGAGAATGGTACATCGCATCTGTTAACTCGGCATCGCAAGGCGCTCTTTACTATAGCTTCTTCAAATTTTGACAATCTGATTTTTATTATGTGCAAACCCTTGCTCAAACATTTATTACCGCATTCCTGTTGAGTTTGTTTCTAGCTTGCGGTGAGAACGCTACCAACCTCTAAGTTTGGGGGTGACAGCGGTCTCGGAGAATTTTGTTCATTATATTGTGATCATTTTTATAAAAAAAAATGAAGAAGATTTTTGAAAATAACAAACTCCACTGTCAACACAATGGGAAAACCCATATTGATAAGAGTTAAGTTATGAAAGGCACTTACCTGTAGTTGGATGTCTGCATGACACCCGTGGGGGCAAGCCAAAATGAAGGTAAGTCACCAGATCAACGCATTTTTCCTGCACAAAATAAGTAAATTAGTTGCTTTTATGTGATGGGCGCATGCGATTGCAATATTCTCAATTTACCACTTTTGGACATGATTTTGTATATTTTTACCGTCGCATTCTCTCATTGTTTTACTTATTTGCGTTGTAATAACGTGCATTTCTACCCGTTGTTAATACTACGTGATCGAGTAAAGAGTTTACTCGATCGTGTTGCGTTGGCTACTCTATCTTGTAAACGATGGGGGGTAAACAATTGCTAAGTATGGGATACTCGTTGCATGGTAAGGCACACACGAAATGGTCAAGTAGGCCAGTATGCTCATCGCATAGTCACTGGCTACTCGATCACTCGGTATGTGATACTCGACGTTTACTCCTCGATCGTTTAGATGATCATGCTTCATCACATAGTTGTCGTCTACTTGATCATTTAGGCATGTGTGATACTCGGTGCACTGCACGATCGAGTAGCCTTCATGCTTCATCACATAGTCAAAGGCACCAATCCATGCTACACGATCATGGTTACTCGACCAACGTTACTCAACGATCACAAGGAAAAGGTACATGATCAGGAAGCGAGGCTTTGCCAGGACAGTTCAAGACCGGTTCGCATGTTTGAACCAATTGACTTGATGGTTTATGTAATAGTTAGTTTTTAATTTCCAATTCTTAAGGCTAATCATCCCGGTCCATTAATTTTGTTGAATGTACATATGATGTATGTTTAAATTATATGTCATAAAGTATGCCATATAGTTTTAAATCCCACCATAGGTTATGCATTTTTTTCATGCATCATCTATATATTATATGAGTTATAATATAGTAGCTTGCATGATTAATTTACATTAAAGCATGCTCATGCATCATATAATATAAGAGTTATATTTATGCATACATTAAGCATATTCATGCATCATCTTTATATTATAAGTGTTATAGTATAAGGGTGTATGAGAGCATGTATGCTTGGTTCATTACTTAATTATATAAGAGTTATATATAGTAATGAATGAACATTGCATGAAGCATGACACATAGGTTAATTTATAAGTTATAAATACCTAGTCTAGCTTAGCAATGTGGATGGTTTTAGCTGTTTCCTTTTATAAGAGTGATATTGGAAATTAGAACTAAAATCAATAAGAACATGCATGCAAACTTAAGCTTGAATCATGTTTTAAAAGAGTTTTAAAATTTGATTGAGATAGACCTAAGATCACGATTCTAATGAGATTGGAAACGTAAGTTTAATCTTTTAATCGGTTTAATAGGATTAAATTAACTAATAAAAGATTAAATATGTACCAAATCTATCTATAAGGGACCTTTTGTCTAAGGCAGGTTCTGTCTAGGCTGGGGTATTTAAGCTCACGAAAATGGAATACCTCTACCTGGGAACCTACCTGGAAAGGTGAATTAGATAGATTTGTTGTATGCATGCAAATTTGATGATAGTCTATTAAAGTGTTTAATGGGACTTGATTCAAACTTGTTTAATTATCAAAAGAAAGGGTTGTTTTTTGAGCAAATGAAACTCACACTTAAATAAAATAAGTAGTCGGATTGTCTAAGTTAATGAATCCCTAGGTAAAACATTCAGTGGGAGATACTTGGGGTATATGATACTTCACTTAAACCTCTACACGCTTCTCCCTAAAGTTCACATCGTGAGATCTATCCTCGGTTTTGAGGCACCCTGGGAGTATCCCTCTAAAGGTTGGTGTTTTGGTAGGTCAATACCAAGGTGAATGGAGAGAATGTTCATAGTAAGTGGGAGCAGGAGTGTGACAACATATCCCACGGTCTCTCTCATTAGGTTGGATAACGTTTTCGTGCATCGTCTCAAGGCACCCTGGGAGTGTCCCTATAAAGGATGGCAGTTTTGCACAACTCTTTATCTGATCTCCTAAAAAGCATAGGGTTGCTTTAGTCTATTGTCCTAATCTGCTTTTTCCCTATGGTGGGTGCAGTAGGGCGGGACTCTAGGGCCTAAATGAGGGGTTACACTTATGTGGAATTATTAAAGGTTAACAAATTCTAGACTGAAAAAAGGTGACTGTTAGAGTCAGTTACAAGAGTTGTTTTTATCTACTGGTTGAGAATGTTTCATCCCAGTGAAAGGACATTTGATCATCCCAACAGTGACTTTTGTCTTGCCTCGCTGAGGCATCATTGCAAAATAGATGTCTTTTCACTTAGGATATATTAAAACTGTTTTTCTAAAACCTAAAATTGGTGTTAAAAGTGGTAATGCAAATAGAGTTTGTTCATGTTTTTTAGCAACTTTAAAATGGCAACCGCCACTATAGCTCTATTATCTACCGACAAACTGACTGGTGAAAACTACACTAGTTAGAAATACACGATAAACACCATACTAATCATCGATGACCTCCGATTCGTCCTTACGGAGGAGTGTTCTCCTATTCCAACTCAAACCGTCGCTCAAAATGTTAGAGAGGCATATGAGAAATGGACATGGGTGAACAAGAAGGCCCGAGCTCCCCCAGGAAAAAGGAGATGTTACTAAGTGGGCAAGTTCGTTTCTTTTAGCGAGAGGAGATTCCTCACGTAACAAGGTAATAACCGATTTGCTGTTAGATTGGACCATTGTTCCTCTTTTTCTATATGTCCTATATGTAGGTGGGAAGTACACACTGAATGTAGCATTAAACCAATGTTTATCGAAGCCTCGGGAATGAAACTAGTGCCCGGGGAGGGACGTAATGAAATGAATCTATAAAGATTAGAATACTATACAAGCTATATCTATAGAAGACTCTCATAGAACATAGAAGATATCCTTTTGATAAATGCCTACAGTGATTACCAGGCTAAAACAAAAACCATAGAGCACCGCGTCTTGGTTTCTATTCTATATCTCTCCTTTGAATTCCATTTGTGTTGTGACGAAGACTCGGTTTGTCTTAACTAGGTGCTACACCTCAAAGGGTGTCCCTATAACAGATACAGATGATTTCTCCTCTATGTTCCAAGCTTCGATGGACCGAATAACATAGATGACATGGAAAGATTGGAAGAAATGTTAAGTGTCGCCTTCGTCTCTCGGTCTTGAAGGACACTTCGTTTCCGTATATGCATTATGTGTTTCACCCGACCGCGAAGCTCTTTCCAAGAGTGCACCTTTCCCATTTCGTCAGCCAACGAGATCCCCCTTGGTCTTCAGTAAACAAGGGAAGTTGGCCAGCCTGAACAACGTCTTGGCCAAGAAGCATGAGCCCATGGTCTTTTCTCGTGAGATCATGGAGTCCCTAAGGGGAATTTTTGAACAACCGTCCGGGCAGCTTAAGCATGAAGCTCTTAAGTGCATCTTCAACTCCAAAATGGAAGAGGATACATCTGTTCGAGAACATGTTCTGAACATGATGGTCTACTTTAATGTGGCCGAGATGAATGGGGCTTGCATTGATGAGGGCAACCAAGTTAGCTTTATTCTGCACACATTGCCAGAAAGCTTCCTCCACTTTGTCAGCAATATTATTCTGAACAAAGTTGATTACACCCTTACAACTCTCCTCAACGAGTTACGACATTCCAATCCTTACTGAAAAGTAAGGAGAAAAAGGTTGGTAAGGCAATGTTGCTTCATCATCTAAGAAGTTCCATCGGGGTTCGACTTTAGGAATTAAGTCTACACCTTCTACTTCCAACACTAACAAGAAGAAGAAGAAGGATAGTAAGAGAAAGGGGAAGGCACTGACTAACCCACAACCTGCCGTACAACAGGTAAGTGACCAGCATCGGTTGAGAAAGGATAATGTTTCCATTGCAACCAAGATTGGCACTGGAAGCGGAACTGTCCACACTGGTTATAGGAAAGGAAGAAGGCTAAGGCCAAGGCCAAACAAGGTAAATGTGATTTACTGGTTTTGGACACTTGTTTAATGGAGAATGATGATTCTTCCTGGATTATAGACTCTGGGGCCACTAATCATGTTTGTTCTTCTTTTCAAGGAATTAGATCCTGGCAGCAGCTTGAGGCTAGTGAGATGACGATGCGAGTTGGCACCGGGCACATTGTCTCAGTTGTGGTAGTGGAAAGCCTCTAGTTGACTTCACATAATAGGTTTATCATTTTGAATGATGTATATGTAGTACCCAAGTTAAAGAGGAACTTGAATTTTGTAAAGTGCTTGATTGTATGTAAATATACTCTCAACTTTTTGGTGAATAAAGTGTTTATTCTGAAAGATGGTGTTGAGATATGTTCAGCTAAACTGGATAATAATTTGTATGTGCTAAGGTCGTTAGCAACAAATTCCATCCATAACATACAGATGTTTAAAACTTTCGTAACTCAAAATAAACGACTTAAAGTTTCTCATAAAGAAAATGCCCAACTTTGGCACCTTTGATTAGGGTACATCAATCTCAATAGGATTGAGAGGTTGGTGAAGAATGGACTTCTAAATGAGTTAGAGGAAAATTATTTACCTGTGTGCAAGTCATGCCTTGAAGGCAAGATGACTAAAAGACCGTTTACTGGAAAAGGTTATCGAGCCAAAGAGCCTCTAGAGTTAATGCATTCAGACCTTTATGGTCCAATGAATGTGTGAGCCAGAGGAGGCTATGAGTATTTCATCACTTTTACTGATGATTATTCGAGATATGGGTATGTTTATTTAATGCAACATAAGTCATAATCCTTTGAAAAATTCAAAGAGTTCAAGGCTGAAGTTGAAAACGCATTAGATAAATGGATTAAAACACTTCGATCTGATTAGGGTAGGGAGTTTTTGGATTCTGAGTTCCAGAACTATATGATAAAATATGGAATCGTTTTCCAACTCTCGCACCTGGTACACCTCAGTAGAATGATGTATCAGAGAGGAGAAACAGAACCCTGTTGGACATGGTTCGATCGATGATGAGTTACGCTTCCTTACCGAACTCGTTTTGGGGTTTTGTAGTAGAGACTGCAGCTTATATCCTCAACTGTGTTTCTTCCAAGAGTGTTTCTAGAATACCTTTGTAGTTGTGGAACAGGCATAAAACTAGTTTGTGTCACTTCCGCATCTAGGGTTGCCCAACACATGTGCTTGAGGCTAATCCTAAGAAACTGGAACCACGTCGAGGTTGTGCCTATTTGTAGGCTACCCCAAATGGACACGAGTGGGTTACTTTATGATCCTAAGGATAACAAGGAGTTTGTATCGAAAAACGCTACCTTCCTTGAGGAGGATCATATAAGGGAGCACAGTCTAACAACTAAAATCGTGTTGCGTGAGCTTTCCAATAAAACTACTGAAACTTCAACAAGAGTTGTTGAAGAGCCTGCTACATCAACAAGAGTTGTTGATGGGAGTTCATCTAGTAGGTCAACTCCACCTCAAGTGTTGAGGGAACCTCGACGTAGTGGGAGGGTTGTGAACCCACCTATTCGCTATATGGGTTTCACTGAAATCCTGGCTATGGTAACCGATGGTGAGATTGAGGATCTATTGCCTTATAAGAAAGCAATGGAGGATGTTGACAGAGATGAGTGGGTCAAAGCCATGGATCTACGTACTTTAACTCAGTATGGGATCTTGTAGATCAACCTGATGGTGTTAAACCTATAGGTTGTAAATGGATCTACAAGAGGAAACGGGGTGCTGATGGGAAGGTACAAACTTTTAAGGCTAGACTTGTGGCAAAAGGTTATACCCAGGTGGAGGGAGTTGACTATAAGGAGACTTTCTTACCTGTTGCCATGTTGAAGTCTATCTGCATCATCTTATCAATTGCCTCATATTATGACTATGAGATATGGCTAATGGATGTCAAGACTGCCTTTTTGAATAGTAATCTTGAGGAGACCATTTATATGGTGCAACCTGAGGGATTCATAGTCCAAGGTCAAGAGCAAAAGGTTTGCAAGCTGAATTGGTCCATTTATGGGCTGAAACAGGCATCTCGATCTTAGAACATAAGGTTTGATTCAGTGATCAAATCTTATGGCTTTGACTAAAATGTTGATGAGCCTTGTGTCTTCAAGAAAATCATCAACAGTTTAGTAGTTTTCCTAGTGTTATATGTAGATGATATCCTACTCATTGGGAATGACGTAGGTTTACTCAATTCAGTTAAGAACTGGTTAGCGACCTAATTCCAAATGAAAGATTTGGGAGAGGCTCGGTTTGTTCTTGGGATTCAGATCTTTTGAGATTGAAAGAACAAAGTGCTAGCACTGTCTCAGGCATTGTACATTGACAAGATGTTGATCAAGTACTCAATGCGGAACTGCAAAAGGGGTCTACTACCTTTTTGGCATGGAGTTACATTGTCTAAGGAACAGTGTCCTAAGACACCTCAAGGGGTTGAGGAAATGAGACGGGTCCCCTGTGCATCTGTCATTGGCAGTTTGATGTACGCGATGTTATGTACTAAACCTGACATTTGTTGCGTTGTGGGGATAGTTAGTAGATATCAGTTTAATCTAGAGTAGGGTCATTGGACTACCGTCAAGAACATCCTAAAGTATCTTCGGAGACGAAGAACTACATGCTTGTGTACGGATCTAAGGATTTGATCCATATAGGATACATAGAATCTAATTTTTAGACTCATAATGATTCTCGAAAATCCACTTCAGGGTCAGTGTTCACTCTTAGGAGGAGCTGTAGTATGGAGAAGCACTAAGCAGGGGTGCATTGCTGACTCCACTATGGAAGCTGAATATATAGCGACCTGTAAAGCTTCTAAGAAGGTCGTTTGGCTCAGGAAGTTCCAGACTGACTAGAAGTTTTTCCAAACATGTCTAGGCCCATCACCCTTTATTGTGTTAATAGTGGTGCTGTGGCGAATTCCAGGGAGCCTAGGAGTTGCAAGTGTGGCAAGCATATAGAGTGGAAATACCATCTCATCCACGAGATTGTGCATCGATGGAATGTGATAGTGACGAAGATAGCTTCGAAGCACAACGTTGCTGATCCTTTTATGAAGGCTCTCATGACTACAATGTTTGAAGGTCACCTGCAGAGCATGGGTCTACGGGATTGACCGCGACTGGATTAGGGCAAGTGGGAGATTTTGTACTAGGCCTTAGTGTCCTAATTTATTGTTTTATACTTGTACTTATCTTGTACTCCCCACTAACTTTAGGACAAATGGGGGGTTGTTGGAGTTGATGCCCTAAATCTCGTAGGGTCCTGTAGTTTATAAACACGTGTATGAACAAACATTTGTGATGTAATAATATGAGATATTTTATTCACTACTGTCTATGAAATATGAGATATTTTAGTTGCATTAACCATAAACCAATAAACTAAGATCTCTGGTTATCATTGTAACTTAAGCATGTATGTGGAGACATACAAGTGGATCGTGCCTTAAGTGATAACCTAAATGATCTGTAGTATATGGATAAAGGAGGGAAACCTTATCCTGGTGACACTACGGATACGACCCGCTTTGTAGATGTTACAAGTGTTGTAAAGTGCTACAAATGATCTGATCCTGGTCATTCATGTGGAGACATGCGAGCAGGGGTATCATATACAAAGGAGTTTGTATAAGACCGGACCACGAAATATTTAGTCTCATTATATAACGTCGTTCATGATAGAGACTTTCATTTCACTAGGATGACCATAGGTAACATGACCTTCATCTTGAGTGAGTTAGGAACTCCTGCCTATAAGGGCGGTCCTTTGATTTACATGGGTGCGAGTGGCCAGATCGTCGACTCAAACCTACCACTTTAGGGATTCATCTGATTAGGGAGCTGGGAACTCAGCTACACAAGACAGAATTCACTCCTTCCCTAAAACATGGGTAAGTAGATAAATTGCTCCCTTAAGGGTTGATTCCAAGGCTTGAACAATGTGGCACCACACCTTCTCATGGTCCGAGAAGTGTTCACTCATAGTAGGACTATGATATATTGTTCATTAGAAGAATCAATAGTACTTAAGAAGTTAGATGTAAATATAGGGGAAAAACGATAAATTGGCCCAACTTTACTTACGAGCGATTTGTGAAGGGTCATCGTATTGTTGATTGGTTATATCCAATTGACACAGAAATATATCTGTAGTGCGAAGAGTGCAGCTGTCAATCTTTAGTGGAATGCCCGGCAGTTAACGAATGGTGGATATCGTGATTAAAGAGTTTATTCAGTTATTCACGTACCATTGGAGCTTCAAGCTACAGGTCCAAAAGGTCCCCTTGGTAGTTCAATGGATTCAAGTTGAGAATCAGTTTTTGGGTTAGTTTGAAGTGTTCAAATTAACAAGAGGGAATTTGATTATATATGATATAATTCAATTAATTCAATTATATATGATATAACTGATTGATGTATTTAATACATTAATTGAAGTAATTAATATAAATATGATTTATATCAAATGTCATAAAAGAGGAAAAAAAACTATGGTTTAAATATTACATATGATGTGATATTGAAACTATAGGTTATAAATATAATATGATAAATTAGTTATTATAGTTATTTACAAGAAAACAATTATGAGATAATTGTTTGGTGGCTAATTATTTTCTCCTTTAACCATTTCAAATGAGAAGTTTTTATCAGTTTTGATAACTGGTGGATAAAAATGAAAAACATTTTCATTTTTCATTATCGAAGGCATTTCCAATCGTGAGAAGAAAAATGCTATACGGAAGCCATTGAGAGAGTGAACGATCAAGCCTTAAGCATCGAGTTTGCTAGACGATCGAGTACCTAGTCTATACGATAAACTTAGCTTTTCTCCCATGTACTCGGTCGTTTACTCGATCGTTGAATTCCTCCTTCACTCTACCAAATCAACACAGAGCCCACACCTCTTAGATTCTCACACCAAGAATAGCAAGGTAGCCTCTTGGTAGTATCGAGTGTTGCTGTTCGAAGGTCAAGGATCGAGTCCTACTCGATTGTGTTCGAGGATATGACAGATTGTGATTTGCACTGGTTGTTCGTTGCGTTCATGCTCGTGATCGAGTTTTCTTGGACGTTGGAGTGCTGTTGATCCCCTTTGCTCGTGATAGAGAATACTCGAAGAATAGTTCTTCAAAGGCATGCCACTTGATTCCCTTTGTATTTAACTTGAAAGCATGTTGTAATTTACTCGAAGATGCATAACTGTTGTGGTTTGTTTGTAAATGCTTGGTTCTTTCACAATGGGTTTGGAACGATCTTCGCTCAACGGTTCTTTTGTTTAAGAGTTCCTTCAATTGGTTAATTTGAATTGTTCAAATTAATAGAGGGATTTAATTATATATGATACAATTAAATTGTTTCAATTATATATGATATAATTGTCATGTATTTGATACATTACAGTTTAATGGGAGAAAATAAATATTTGAATGAGATTCAAATATATTTTCTATGAATATGATTCATAGTTGTTAAATTTAATATAAATATGATTTATATTAAATGTCATATAACAGAGAAAAGAAACTATAGTTTATATTGTATGTGATACAATATTAAAACTATAGGTTATATGTTATATTTGATATAATATATAATTTAATATAAATATAGTATGATAAGTTAGTTATCATATATATTTATATTATATTATTATTATTTTTAATAATAAGAACGGGAGTTATAACTCCCTTCCCATCTTTTCTCCCATCCACTTTAGTGCGGTGGTTATTCAATTTGGCAAGAGGAGAATAAAAGAAAAACAGTTTTTCTTCTTCTTCTACGTTGATGTTGTTGAATGATTGAGATAGTTTAACAGAAGAGTGATGTATTTTTGAGTTGTGTGTGAAAAGGTCTCAATCTTCTTCCTCCTCCACCTAAACTTTCCTTCTAAATCAAAATAGTCAGAACCCACCATTCCTGGGTTCTTACCTTGAGAATAACAAGGACTCCATTATAGGTGTGTCAGAAGGCCTTCAAGAGGGATTCGTGAAGAAAGGTTCTTCAAAGGTGATATTTCTTGAACTTATTTCTTGTAAAAGCATGTTGTAGTTTATTTAAATGTATATCTATTTGTACGTTTACTGTAAATTTAGTATTAGATAATTAATGGAATTTGGTCGATCCGCTTCTGCTCAAGGTTCTCTTTACACGAGTTCCTTCAGGGATATCCTTTGCGACTTCATCAGAGGTTTGTGGGTATACCTAATCTACGGTAGAAGAGTGAGTTCAACTAACCATTAGTTAACCATCTCATGAAAAGTAGAGGTTTATGCACGTCCTACTAGAGAGTGGTATCTAGAGGACATATATGCTTAGCCTGACTTCGATAATGAGATTACTTACTGAGTATTTTATACTCATTCTTTCTCATGTTTATTTTTCAGGTAAGGGTAAGAACACACCGACAAATGACAAGCGGAATCCGTGATCGAGCCACTGGGGGTACCAGTCATATGCTTCTGCTCATGTTTTCAGGATTTTATGTTTTAAAATTTCTAGTCTTAATGTTTGAACTCAAAGTTTTGGTATTTGTGCTTTAGAGTTTTTAAAAAGAATTTTCTAGTATGTTTTATGGGTTTAAAGGATACTCTGGAAAATGAATTTCAGTTATTTAGTTTTAATAAAGTTAGCTATTTTATGCTATTTATTTGGTTTTATTAAGTCATCAAAAGATGTCAATTTGAATTGTATGCATGCATGTCTATAGTAATGGCCTAGTTTAAGTCCTAGGGAGCCGGGTTGCTACATAAACATTAAAGACAAGATTATATATATTTTGGCTTTTGTTGACTTCCCAAAAACGTCAACGAAGATTATAGTCAACGGCCAAAAAATATCAACAAAGCAAAGGTCATGTATTGAAAAATGTAAACAAAGACGGTTTCAATGACAACCACAAAAAGTAAACTAAAAGTACTTATTGACTTCTTTTGCCATCAATTATATAAAAAAACCGTATAACTATAGTCTCTTTGTTGACACTTTTTGAATGTCAACGTAAAATAATATTGACATTTTTTTTTTTTTTTTTTTTTTGCCATCAATAGTTCTCAAAAACCGTCGAACATATAGTAAATCATTCAAACATCCGGCTACATAAACCTGTAACCAAACTCAAGCTACACAACTCCCCAAAATCTACCACACTACTTTAGGATGCTGAACATTCATGCCAAACTCCCCCTAATAGTATTAACATATTTGGCTTAAAATGATATGCACCTATAGAAAATAAATCCATTATAAAAAAAGAAAAAAAAAACGTCATAATACCAACCACTAACAAGTAACAACTTTAATGGTAAAAGAAAACACATTTTAAATACACATTATTAATAATCATTTTATTATTTAATCTATTAGAGCATAACTTAATCGCATGTATTTTTGATCAAGATGGCAGAGATGATCCAACTTCATATATGATTGAAATATTAAAAAAAAAAAAAAAAAAAAAAAAAAAAAAAAAAAAAAAACTTGAATTAAAAAAAATACACTAAGGAATTAATTGTGACGTTTAAATGCAAATTGATATAAACATCAAAGACAAGATCATATATTTACCCTAGCTAGAAACTTTTAAGACAAAACAAGATGGCATTATGCATTTGAAAGCAGTTGCTGCTCGTCCACTCCTCCGGCGTGGTGTTGAGGGGCGGTGGCATGACGACGATGCCAACACCTCAGCCTTTCTACCCGTCTTTCGTACCTCTTTGATGACTATCTTACGATCCACGTAACCCAACACTGTGATCTTGTTTAGAGCTCTATTCGTTTCCACACATTTTACTCCTATTTGTTCATATCATTTTATACTCAAATCAATCTATTTTATTAATGCCTTTTAAACTTCTAAAATTTTCATTCTTTCTTATAATGTGTCTTGTTTTAGGACTTAAATGGTGCTTAAAAAGTTATTCTAATGCTTCTCATTAATCTTTCATTCATGATTATAGCATAAATTGCTTTAGAATAGGGAAACTTTACCTTTATAAGCAATTTTTGACATAAAAGTTAGATTTTTGTTAAATTTTTTGAGTTTTGAATGACATATTCAATTGTCAATATTTGTGCACTAATCAAACTTAATTTAAATCAAAAATTAAATATGAGGTAAAAATTGCAACACCACCCGAACATCTCAACTACTTAAATTAAACCTCTAAAATTAGATAGTTATATACCACTCAAATACTTAAACTAATCATTTTATGGATAGAAATTCTAAACTTTCCTAAGTAAATCAATTTAAACCACATGTTATAATTTGGTTACTTTCACTCTTTAAATTTTTCAATTAATATAACATTATGGAATCAAATGAATAGTAGCATTTTTCATTAATACGAATGCTTTTCGTAATCTTTTATGTACAACTTTCTCTTCAAATATAGGGATTAATGAAATATTATGAAGATAGACTAAAATCAAATGAATACTTGCCCTTTTTTCTATTATTATTATTAATAATGGGTGTTTTTAGTTGTGTCCCATTTTTCTAAATTTGTATTTAGGAAGAATAATGTCATAAATTTTTTTACTAACTTTATAGGCTTTTGACGAGAAGAATTTTATTAAGTGATTTTGAGTTGATTTTAAATATAGAAATCGAGTGAAAATAATAGTAAATCAGAAAAAGAAATCCAACCTTTGATTTTGCAAAGAGTTTTCCGAATCGAATTTTCGCATGACTTGCAATGCAAGCAAACCTTTAAATCAACAACCTATTCGTCAAATTCAACACCAATTAAAACGGTGGCCGAATATTAAATCCATGCAGTATAATTAACAAAAATAAGAAAACAAAAAGACACAAGATTAGTTTCAGAATATCAAACCTCCATGGAAATGGAAATGGGGGATGAAGATGAACAGTGGAATCGGAGAAGACGATGGACAAAGCTTGTGCGTTGAATTTGAATATAAAGGAAGAATTAATTGTAGAGAAATTAAAATAAAGTTGTGATCAAAATGATTATTATTGGAACAAATATAATCATTATTGCCACCCACCTATTCCTTCCTTCCCACGCATCTCATTTATTCTTCACTCTCAAGATTCTCGGAAATGGTAAAAATTAGTATTCTCAAATTTTCAATCTTTCAAAACTAGTACATTTTTTAAAAATTTTTAACAATAGTTTTTCTCGATCTATCTCGTACGAGATCGACCATTGAGATTTACATAAAAAAAAAAAAAAAAAAAAATCTAACTTATTGATTATTATAGGCTTTTTCGATGAAATTTCGGGTAGATAATTAACACCAAGATTCTATCCATTTTTCTAAAGTTATCATAATTTTTCTGATATTTCGATCTAATGAACCAATTTTGCCAAAAATTATGTAAGATTTGGGAGATATAAAGAATCTTGGTGTATCTCAGGTAACATTTACACCAAGATTCTGTATATTTTGGTTTTCTTGGTAAAATCTCGAGCAAATTAACTCTTTATATTTTCTCAATTTTTTTTATTTGCAAACTTTGATTTTTTAGAAAATTAAAAAATCACCATGTACTTGATATCCATCTGAAAAATCATAATTGGTAAGATCATTTGGAATTTTGAAAATATATGTAAAATTTTGATATAAGATTTGGTAAAAATTATCGAATTTGGAGAAAATTTGAAAAGATATAAGAATTGGTATAAGATTTGAAAGAATTAGTAGAATCTTGAGTATTGCCACAAATTTGACCGAGAAGGCTAAAATAATAATAAGTTAGAAAAAATTAATTTCTAATTAGTAACTTAGAAAAAGTTAATTTCTTAACTAAATCTGAGTGATTGATCTCGCCCGAACGAAAAAAAACTAGTTTAATGAGTTTTAAAAAAGCGTGCTAGTTTTGAAAAGTGAAAACTTGATAGTGTTATTTCTGACAATTTTCTCTCAAGATTTCTTCCCTATATTATAATAGTCATGGCTTTGTACATGTTTGAGAGTGATTCTAAAATAATTAAAATTACTTTTGTCATTTTTAAAATTACTAAAAAAAGTACTTTTTGTAGCATGATTGGGACTGATTTTAAAATAGTCAAATTCACTGTGAAACATGCTTTTAATGATTAAAAACTAATTTTGGTGATATGAAAATGGCATTTAAAACGTAAAATTAAATACTACATTAATTTTGGGTGATTAAATGCATGTTTTGGATTGATTTTTAACAATTTCAAAATCATTCCCAAACATGAACTTAATAATTTAAAGTCGATTTTAATAGTTTGAAAAGTGCATCTAAAAGTGTCAAATTAAATATGAATTAATTTTAATTGTTTAGATGTGTATTCTGGAGTGATTTTAAGCATAACAAAAGTGATTTTTATCAGTTTAAAATCACTTTCAAACATATCCTTAAACATTACTCACACTATTTCCGATATCTACTTTAGTGATAGTGAAACGTTTATGAAAGGTTAAGGATAATATTAAACTTATGAAAGAAGAATTCTCTTTCTCAAAAATATGATTACACCTTTTCGTTGTAGTTAAATGTTTATTCATTATATATATATATATTCCTTCTTGTTCTTTACAACTCATGCTTATAATGAGTAGAATGTTAAACAATCTTGACCTTTAAATACTCATGCAAAAATCAAAGCAATTTAAGTTTAAATTTTGAGAGGCCAAAACTTTGAGTTCAATTGATCAAATTGGATGGTCTTTTTTTTCTTTTTCTTTTTTTTTTTTCGTGTAAACTTTTTATATCTACATTTTGGAAGCCGACCACTTATTATCACTCAATTTGAGGTGAGAGACATATGAGAGAAATTTTAGATTTTTTTAACCTAAGGTAAGATATAATTTCACAATGTGTGTGTTTTTTTCTTAAAAAAAAAAAAAACCAATTTTATAGAAATTTTGGAGAAGGTCTATTCCACTAATTTCAATGCTAATTTGAAAAAATTATAGATTTGAGACATTTATTAGAGATTCTTTCGAGCTAAATCTCATATATCTTCAATAATAGTCATTATTTTAGAGAGGTTTGCACTCTCTTTATTAAAGGAGAATGAAAATATTTGACCAACTGGATTCAGACACCACCACAGAAACCGACGACTCCTTTTGTAGACTAAAGAGAAATTTCAGGCTCTCTCTGATTGCAACGCCTTCCAAAGCTTTAATCGGTCACTGCCTTCAAATGGGACAAAATTCTATCTTCGAAAGTAACATACAACCCAACCAATTCCACCAACCTATGATAATCACGTCACATGCCATTTTAATGTATGTCAATAATGTTGGAAACTTGGTAAAATTATGGTTTTCTCAAATTATGATTGAATCAATCGATCCACGGGATGATGATAATAACAATAGCTTTAGATAAACACTCAACACTAAGGTGCTTCCATAGCTAGCTCCAAAATTTAAACACCTTCCTATCCGCCTTGAAAAAAATCATATAAAGAACCTAAATGTAAGAAATAAGGAAGTCAAATCAAATTAAAAAATTTAGGGTCCATTTCATAATATTTTTATTTCTATTTCTCATTTTTTGAAAAAAAAACAAACTTATTTGATAATTATTCTTGTTTATCGTTTTTAAATTTTAAGAAACATTTTAAATTTTATAGCATTTAAATGGGAAATTTATACGGATGACCCATTTTTTGGGCCCAAAATGTCAAATGACCTATTTTTTTAAAAATAATGTCAATTGACCCTCTGCCGACATCATCGTCATACCAAATTATGTAAATTGCCCTCACAAGTGCCTCATGTTATAAGTCTTGCTCTTGTCTGGTCAAACACTCTCGCTCTCGCTTTAAATTCCCTGATTTGATGTGATTGCTCGTCAATGTACAAATGATTTGACAATTTTCACGACTGAAGCCTCAAATCAATATTACCTAAACACAATACAATGGGGATTTCTGTAAATTCTAAACTCTATTTCAATGGTGATTACTTCCCTGGCTTTCAATTGTATTTTGTTGAACAGAGTTTTGAACGGGGATTTCCAAGACGAGGCTTTTTCAGAACGGAACAGGTTTTTCATAATGGTGTTTCATTATTTTGAGTCTGTTTCATTGTTTTTGCTATGTTATTTCTAGAAAGGTAGGAATTGACATTACGAAATTTTGTATTGGGAGAGAGAGCAAGAGATAGAACGAGAGTGAGATAGAGCAAGAGTAAGAGAGAAAGCAAGATTAAGAGAGAGCGAGATTAAGAGAGAGAGAGCAAGATTAAGGGAGAAAGCGAGAGTATAGTTCAATTGCTTGTACAACTTAATGACAAATGTTCTCTTGCTTTGTAGGATGATAGAAAAGTGTCTCCTTATTCGATATGGTGGTGATTGGGATAAGAAAGAAAGTTTGTATATTAGTGGAGAGTTGACGGGAATCATTGTGCCTGTTACATTGAAGTATGAAGAACTTAAATCTCACATTTACAGGGTTACAAATGTCAGTTCTTCAGAGTTTGATCTTATAATGAGAGTTAAATATAAGCTTGAATATGAAGCCACTCCACAATACATAAGGAATAATGATGATGTTTACTTCCTTCTTTTCCGAGAAGAGCTTAGTAGACTTCAGTTATCTATGACACTAAAATCAAATCAGGATGAAAATATTATAATGAGGTTTAGAAATGTGAGTTATGATGATACGACTATGGACAGACAATACAAGGAATCATATGAGTTTCATCGCGAAGAGGATGATATTCTATTGTCTACCAACACTATACCATCAACATTATCACTAGACAACGACCTCACTAATCCAACAGGATTGAATTCAATGAATTATGGTGATACAGAATTGGGCGGTACTTCAGTTGTTGATAATGAGAGATAATCTAGACTTGATTATATGGAATGTGGTCATCTAGAGCAACGTTGTGGTTTTTCAGTGGGTGTTAATGAGCAACCAACAAGATTGAATGAAATGGGTCGTGATCGTAGAGATGTGTGTTGTTCTACAGCAGCTTCAGTGGTTCTACCATCTTGTCTTCAAGTCATAGGGGAGAGTTGATTATGTCTGGTACCTCTTCATTTGGGACAGATGTTGAAGTTGGTCAACTATTTTTGAGTAAAAAGGACTTGAAAATGTGATTATCTATTTTGTCCATCAACAAAAATTTTGAATTTAGGGTCAGGAAGTCAACAAAATCTTTGCTCACTGTCAAATGTATTGGGGAGACTTGTAAGTGGAGCCTTCATGCAGTGAAAATGGAAGGGTCTGATATATTCAAGATCACAAAATACTGTAGTTCGCACACATGTTCCATCAGAATTCTGAATCATGACCATAGACAAGCAACTGCTACGATTGTTGGTCAATTGATTAAAGATAAGTTTACAGGCAGAGGATGTATTTATAAACCTTGTCATATCGTTGAGGATATGAGGAGAGATTATGGCGTGAACATAAGTTATGATAAAACGTGGTATACAAGGGAAGCCGCATATGATCTAACTAGAGGTACTCTAAAATACTCATACTTCATACTACATGCTTATGAGGAAGTGTTAAAAATAAAGAATTAGGGTACATTATTTGAGATCAAACTTGAAAATTATGTACATTTCAGGTATATGTTTATGGCATTAGGGCCTTGTATTAGAGGTTTCGCAAGCTTTCAGTCTGTGATAATTGTTGATGGGTCGCACTTGAAAGGAAAGTACAAAGGGACCATGTTGGTTGCAGTTTCTATGGACGGGAATAATCAATTATACCCACTAACATATGCAATAGTGGACAATGAAATCGATCGATCATGGAAATAGTTTATGTCGAATTTGAAATGCAGTATCAGAGAACCCAATTTCGTGTTTGTGTCAGATCGGATGGTATCTACCATCAATGTTATTCATGCATTTTTTTCCCACGACATTTCATGGATTGTGCACGTGGCACATAGAACAGAATCTTATTACAAACTTCAAGGATAGTACGGTTGTTGGGATATTTAGAGATGCAATAAGGGCATTTTGCATGACGAAGTTTCAGACAAAATGGGACGAACTCCGATGCTGTCACGAAATATTTGGAAGATATCGATCTTCAAAGGTGGGCACATGTTTACTAAATAGAACGAAGATATGACAATATGACGTCCAACAGTGCAAAGTGTTTCAATTCATTAACTAAAAAGTATCGGTTATTGCCCATAGTATACTTGATTGAACATGTTAGAGGAATGCTTCAATCGTGGTTCTACGAACGAAGGAATTACTGGGCATCTCGAACAACATTGCACTCTGACTATTGTGAAACCCAATTGGCAAGTGAGGTCGATAAGGGCAGACGATATCGGGTTGAACCTATTGATTGTTATCGAGTCCACGTGCGAGATAATCAATTAGACGGTATTATGAATCTTCACACGAAGGAATGCATGTGTAAGGAATTCGACTCACTTGGTATCCCGTGTTGGCATGTAATTGTGGTCGCCAAGGAACGAAACATACTCATTCAGAGTCCTTGCAGTCGATTTTATACAATGGACTCTCTAATGACTAGGTATGTGGAGCCTATAAATCCATTTGGGCATATATCTAAATGGAAGAGAGCTCCTGGATATGTAGAAAAGACTATCCTTCCTCCAAAGTTTGTGGCACAAGTCGGGCGACGAAGAGTGAGAAGAATACCATCCAGAGNAATCCACTTGGCCACATATCTGAATGGAAAAGACCTCCTGGATATGTAGAAAAGACTATCCTTCCTCCAAAGTTTGTGGCACAAGTCGGGCGACGAAGAGTGAGAAGAATACCATCCAGAGGAGAATTTCGCAAACAAATAAAATGAGGTAGGTGTAAGAATTATGAGCATAACTGCCATAACTGTGCGACATACTGAAAATGGCAAAAATGACTCAAATATCTCTCATCTAGTTTAGTTTATAACTAACTTTTATCTTGTAACAGTCTATTGGTATGTGTTATAAATACCACTGATCAGAAAACAAAGAAGAGTTTTTCATACTTTCTACTTTTTCTGTAAGCAAAAAAAAAGTTGTAAGCAATCTTCAAGTGAGAAAGAAAGTGAATATTCTTGCAAATCATGAAAACACAATCTTGTTATCAAATCATATCGATTTCAGAGTATCGAGTTGAATCGCGTATCGATTTTCTTCTATCGAGTAGCATCGAGTCAGAAGTTTTTCCTCTTCGAGTTGCTTCGATTAAATATTAATACTCATCGAGTAGAGTCGAGTATCGATCAACACTCATCGTGTTCCATCGAGAAAAGAACAAAAACTATCGAGGATAGAAGGAAATTTCCATCAAGTATCGAGCAGAAACTTATCGAGTATTGAGTCTCTAGCATCGAGGATTTAACAGAGCATTTCTCAGCCATTTCTTCATAATTTCGCTCTCTCTCAAAATCTCGCTCTCTCAATCTCCATAAGTGTTGCTCTCCCTAAAAATCTCGCTCTCTCTCAAAGTCTCACTCTCTCTCAATGTTTGAACTTTGAACCTTGAAATTTGATATAATGTTTTATATACCATTGATATAATGAAAAGAGCAATAGCTCAATTATATATGTTTTGATAAAATGTATAATATTGAACTTTTAACTTTTAACTTTGATAAAATTGTTTTATACATGTTTTACATACATAAAAAATACATGTTTATATACATAATAAATACGGAGTGTTCGCCCACAATTGACACGCTAATTGCATCCTATATTCACTCATTTTCTCCTGGGTGATTATAGAAGGATCAGCACCAGTCACCAAATGTTTTAGTAATTTTATTGCAAAAATGCCACAATCAAGTGACCCATGTTGTATATTGAAGTTCATAGGTCAGGTGATTTTCACACGGGATGTGGATAGGTCCAGCTTTGAACGATCCACGTCACAGTAGTGAAGTAGGGATGGTACTATGACAGTCAATGGCTCCAGCCAAGTCCCCAGCTTCGTCATTGGTGTGTATGACGGAAGTGAATTAAGCACGAATATATGACCTCTGTTAATGTCCATTGCAAGGATCATCCAATGCTCACTTATGTTCATTGTCGTATATACGAAATCCACATCTGCCCATTTGACATTGAATTTATCGGTGATGTAGTCCTTGTACATATCTTCATCCTCTTGTACTAGGGCAACCTCCGATCTCGGCTTATTCTCTATTCATTTAAATACCCCGTTATGAGTACTAAGGTGACTCTACATAATAAAATGAGAAGTTAAGTAACGAAATATATCATAGTAAAATGACTATGCACAACAAAATATATCACAATTCACCGTTACTACAATTGGCAAGATGATGCTTGTGCATGCACATGTCAGGTCAGGTATAAAACTTTTCTTTCATAAAACGAAATAAAGTATTTATGGTCTGCACAAAAAATTACTATGTCAGTCAAAGTACAAGATATCCAATTGTAAAGAAGTCAAGACTAGGAAACTTACATTGCACTCAATCCATAAACTCGGTTCAATCAATTCCTTGAAAATTGCTTCGATAATGGCTTAAAGGAATTCTCTCAAACCTCGTTATCAGTATTCTCATTTGTGATCTAGCCCATCATTTCTATATAGATATTAAGTGGAACGTCATGTGATACGTTGTACCTGACAATCACTCTGAATAGTGACGTAGGCACACCCGAGAGAGGATACTTAACCTTTTCAAATAGAAGGTGTACCCTAGAATGCACACTTTTCTTCTTTACTTGAGTTGGAGGTGTATATTTATCAACACCTTTCCTTTTACGAGTAGTTCTTTGAGATTCCTACATAAACAGATAATAAAAAATTACTCATCAAGAAATATAAAAAAAATATAATTTCAAATCACGAAATATAAACAAGGATTATTGATAAATAAATTACTCATCAATGTAACTTTTTTTGTCGTTGTAACAATATTAGAAGTGTCGACTTCTAGGATGTTAGACATGTCGGCCTCTGTATGTGGCATGGTGAGTAAGTCAAACATGTCGGCCTTTATATGTGGGATGTCGGCCTCTATAGGTTGGACGTCAGTGAGTGATGTTATGGTATCGGGCTCTAAAGGGGGGATGAGAATAGGTGTAGTGGTGGTATTTTGAGGCTCTATAGGAGGGATGGGAGTATGAGAGGCAGTCACATTAGTGGTATTGGGATCCCGATATGAAATGAGCAACATTGTGGCATCGTCACCTGTATGTGGGATGGGTGACCTTGTCGTCTTCTCAATCAACGTAGAACCCTTCAATTAGTAAATTAAAATGATGAGTTCACGAACACGTAAAGACATAAAATGAAAGTAAATGCAAACCTTGCATATAAACTGCAACATTGACAGGATGGCCAACAATTGTCCTTTCATGTCTATCATGTTTTCCTCAATTTTGGATACACGACTATCTAAACTCAATATGCGACCATCCAACCTCAATAGTGAGCTGTCAATGCTCCGCAGGTATGAATAAATAGAATCTTGAGATTGGCTTCCTCCTTGCAAACAACACACTCAGGACACTCTTCATCTATAGATCGCTCTCTATGGGAATCCGCAAGATGGACATCAAATGGGTTCAACTCATCCTCATCGCATACGTCCCCCACCACATCATTGAACATATCATCACTAGGTGTGTATGCCCCTCCCTCTACCCTTCCACATTTAGCATCCTTATGCTCAGAATGCTCGTATTCATTATTATTACCTCAACGATGATCATCACCGTCACTTTCAGAATTACCCCCACTACTCGACCTACTGCCACTTTCAGCACTATCATCATTGGCATATAGATCGAATATAGGTCGTCTGTCCACTGGGGTATCCTGAAACTCCCTCTCAGCGTCGGTCATGACAAGACCCTCTTTAACCTTTGTCTGCATTAACAACCCAGTAAAATGGTTAGTGTCAATTTAACAACCAAATAAACATATTATGCATAGAGTAAACGTACATTGTTAGACTAGAATATGTCTCTCTCAAGTACTTTGAAGGACACTGAGTGGGAGCATGACCATCATAATATGTGAGGAAAAGCCACCTTGCTCCTTCACTCTGTAATGTTCCCAGCTATCGATGCTGCTAGGATCTCGTACGTCCATACCTAAATAAAATTTAACATATATGAAGAACAATAGTAATGTTAAATCAAACAACACGATTATTATGTTAAGCAAATTTACCCTGAACGCTTGTGAAAATCCATGCAAAGAGTACTTCACGACGTAATTTTTATTTCCTTTCACCTTCATCTTGTATAAACTACTCTTATCATTCAATGCAATCTTTAGGGCATCGAGTGTCCTCTCCCAAATAATGGTACCCCAGTTTAAACTGTTGTAGTACTCTATGTTCTGAACGTCCTTAAAACATTTAAGGTCCACTGCACTTTTCTGCTTGTTCTTTCCCATCATTGCAACCTCCGTGTATAGAATATTCCCACTCGCATGTCTAATACACGAATGATCAGGATCAGATCATTTGTAGCACTTTACAACATTTGTAACACCTACAAAGCGGGTCATACTTGTAGTGTCACCAGGATAAGGTATCCCTCCTTATCCATATACTACAGACCATTTAGGTTATCACTTAAAACATGATCCACTTGTATGTCTCCATATACATGTTTAAGTTACAACGATAACCATGGATCTTAGTTTATTGGTTTGTGGTTAATGCAACTAAAATATCAAATATATTCATAGACAATGTGAATAAAGTATCATATATTATAAATAAAAAAAATGTTTGTTCATACAAGTGTTTACAAACTGTAGGACCCTACGAGATTTAGGGCATCAACCCCAGCACTTTTCACCAATAGAGAATCTCATTGAGTCAGTTCTCGTGCTCTTCACTTCTCTCAACAACATATGATGGATAATTGGGCGGTTGAACACCATGTCAATGTTTACAAATCGCCCAAAAACTGTTCTCTTGAACATCTCTAACTGCCTTAGGGTAAGCTTTTCCTTCATAGTCTTGTTCGCATTAACAATGTGGGCCGAACTCATTACTTGACCAAGAAATCGGCCGACTACAGGTATTCTGAAATGTGTTGACATCTTAAATCACTCCTGCATGAAATAAAGATTCAATCAGTAATCTCCTTCAGAAAGAAATTGTAAAAAAATATTTTGTTAAGTTTCGCTAGAACCACTCTCGCTGGTATCACTCTCCCTAGTGTCGCGCTCCTTGGTATCGCTCTCTCTAGTAACTCTCATTTATCTTGCTCACATTCTCTCTTTTTACTCGTCTTCAACCACTTAACACATCGAAAACCAAAAAAATAAACAAAAAAAACCATAGGTTCATAGTATTTCTAAACCCCAGAACGATCCACCCTTTCCGACGTCGCTCTCTCTAATATCACTTTTGCTGATTTCACTCTCACTTATCTTGCTCACATTCTCTCTTTTTACTCGTCTTCAACCACAGAACACATCAAAAACCAAAAAAAAAAAAAAAAAAAAAAAACAAAACAAAAACACCATAGGCTCATAGTATTTCTAAACCCAAAACGACCCACCCTTTCCCCATTACCGATCGGTTTAAGACATTTTAAGGTACATATTGAAATCACTTACTGATCAGATTCGATTTGTTGGCGGCAGTGGAATCTTTTGCAAGCCCAATGATGGATTTCAAAATACAGCAAAACCATCCGGAGCTTATGAGCGATACGAAGCCATTACGCTTAAAAGAGTTTTTAGTTTTGGTTGGTTTTCAGTAAAAGGGTAAGAAGACAAAAAGGTGAGGGCAATTTATGTAATTTGATATGACGATGATGTTAGCCGATGGTCAATTAACATTATTTTTTAAAAATGGGTTACTTGAGATTTTAGACAAAAAAAAATTGGATCATCTGTATAAATTTTTCTATTTAAATCCCTAATCTAAAACCAGTTTTCAAAAATAGAATTTAGGAGGTTTGCCCAAACATATATTTTCATTGATTTTCAAATTTCCAAGACTTGCTGCTCGTTCTCTCTCCCAGCCGCACGCACGAAGAAATGAAAGAAAACAATTTCTCTCTCTCCCGCTCGATCTCTTCATCTCTCTGACGTCCGCTCCTCACGATCATCTTCCCCATCTTCGACTCCGGCCGCCGGACGTTCCGGTCGTCTATCGTCATCGCGACCAGCCGGTTAGTGAAGTGAAGTTCTCTCTCTCTACATCAGGTTCTCCTTCCCCTTTTAACCTCGATTTTCTCCCCCACACAGCAACCTGTACCGCCGTCGGCATACCACGCTGCCACTGCCGCCGTGAGTGATCAGCTCCGTACAGCAGTAGACGGCCGTTTACGTTGGGTTTTCTTCAACCCAATTAACCTTGAGTCGATTTACCCACCTGGTTTCGGCGTTCGATCTCAGTTTTCGAGCATTTTGGGAAACTGTTCAGCAATGGATTGAGTTCTCTTTGGTGAGTTTTCATGGTAACAATCACCCTTAAGCTTTCTCCAATTCGATCAAAATCTTGGATGTGATTTCTATTTTTAAATTTTCTTTGGTTGGTTACAAGTACGGAAAGGGCGACCTTGAGAAAAGTTTTGTTAGGTTCGTACCGTCCATTTTAGGTTGGAAGTGGACTTTGAATAAAAAAGACTCCTTTGCTAATTCTATAAGGCTTTTTGGTATAAATTTACAGCACCAAAATTTGGTCCTACCCGTTGGTACTAATTTAAGTTTGGAGGTATAGCATTGGCTGTGTATTTATTAAATACTTTGGATATTTAGCAGCCCTGTAAAAATTTAGGTAACATTTCCCCTGAACGAAGTAAATTACTTCGTGGGATTACATTCTATAATTTCCAAACCAAGATGGCAGGTATCAACTAATGTCTAATCCAAATTAATTATAATAATAGAATTTACTAAGATGGAGAGGTTTGGTGCTACCTAAGATTTTGTGACGAACTTTCTTGAACAAGATCTGTTCTAGAGGTTGTACAAATGTGTCCTTGAGTTCTAAAAACTAAGATTTTGTGAGACATGATTGATATTGACATGACTATTATTAACACATTATTGGGGTCGTGCTATGGTTATAGGTAACATCAAAATCTTCATACCCATAAAATAGAAATTATCCATTAGAGACTAATAATGTTAGTAAAATAACTTCATACCCCTAACTATTTGTCCCAATATTTAGAATAACTATTCTAATCTTGTAACGATCAAATTCTATTACATTCTTCTTTCTCCATGTAACAGGAGAAAAGATGCAAGGCTCAATTCAGCTTCAGTCCGAGTTTAGGCTGGGTCAACGAGTCCACTTTGTTGGTGATCCCCGACGTATTGGAACTGTGGCTTTCGTAGGAACCCTAGAAGGATATTCAGGAACTTGGGTCGGAGTGGACTGGGATGACAACAATGGCAAGCATGATGGTTCCATTAATGGGGTCCGATATTTCCAGGCAAAGTTAGAACGATCTGGTTCTTTCGTTCGTGTCCAGAATTTGAGTTTTGGCATTAACCTGCTCCAAGCATTGGAGCTCAGGTACAGAGGTGACTCTACGAAAGAAGAAGAGGGTATGTATTTGCGCTATAAATATCTATCTAGTTGCTCCTTACATGGCTGGCTAATTGTGGTATATCGTATGTGTAATCTTGTTGCTTAAACTCAAAATTTATTTTCAATGTTTATTGGAGCATTGTACATTTACTAAGAACAAAGTGCACTTTTGTTCAATGTGTAATTAGTTGTTTTGGTACTTAACTACTTGTCCATATTTCCATAAGAGCCTTGGGTATATTTAAATATAATTTAACGACCTCTAAATTTCTTGTTAATGGCTTGTTTTGCATTGCTATTTGCTCTTTTGCAGATGAAATGTATGTACTCTCAGCCAGTGACAAGCGTGTATCTGTTCAATTTGTTGGTAAAGATCTTATTAAAGACAAGCTTAGTCGTTTTGAGGAGTTAACTAGTGTATCATTATCATACATGGGCGTTAGCTCTCTTGGGAATCCATGTCAGATTGGCTCTGTCTTGCCAAGTAAGTCTCTTGACATCAATGAAGTTTACATTTGTCTTCTTAACTGATTCAAATAGCTTGTTCATTTTCAAGATGTTGTTAATATGCAGACATGCCCCATTGTGCGTTTTTTCTTCGTCATTTTTTTAAACAAAAAACATTGTACTAAACCAGAGCACCAAAAGACTATGATCATACATTTGGAGTTGAAGCTTCTTGGTGGAGTGTACAACTCTTTTTTTTTTCTTGGGTGAAAATGCACCATTTGCACCTTCTTTGTGGTTTGCTACACACATTTTTTTTTGAAACGGAGGTTTGCTGTACACAATTCCTTTTATAATACACAGCGCTACATGAACAATTTAGATTGGAGGCCTTTTGTTGTTAACTCTTTGATTTATGCTTCAGGGTCTCTCATCTTCGAGGCCTTTAGGCTGTGTTCTTTTTACTTTTTATTAAAAGAAGACATTTGGAGCTGAAGCATTTTATCATTGATGATCACCCTTTTAAAATTGATGCCAAACTTCATTTCATGAATTTTGTTTGATCTTTCTTTGGACTATTTATAGAAAGAAACACTGAATCTTTTAGAGAGGAGATACAGGTTCTTTTGTTCTGTCATTATTTATAGTTCATAACCTTCATGTATCTTTGGGAAAAGGAGTGGTGTCGAGCGTTGCTATGTTTCATGTGTGGGACCTCCAAAATGCTCTCCCCTCTCTCCTCTCTCATCTCTCCTCCTTCATCCATCCTAGCCTCCTTCCTCATTTCTACTGGTACTTCTTCGGCCATTTAGGCTTGTTGGAGAGATGATGAGGTGTCCTAACTCTCCGCCTTCCTTCACCATTGATAGGAAGACCTTTTCTATAGAAACCTTTCATGGAATTAGTATCACTAAAGCATCTAGGGATAAATCCTTTACTCTCTCTCTAGAAAAGGAATTCCTCACTTGGTTACACTCTACCTTTTCTAGGAAGCATCCCAACTGTTTATCCACAAAGAAAAAAAGAGGAATGAGAGAATTATGAATATCCAAATCATTTGATGATTGATCCATAACCTGACCTAGATCAATATTATTCATGAAAGTACTATCAATTATGGAAGATCTGCTTTGAGAAGATTCCATATCAAATTGTTTTTGCTCTTATTGGCTCGACAGCTATTGTTTTTGGTTGGGGCTGGAGGAATTGATTTTATGGCTATTTCTTATTGTTGAAAATAAGGGCTGTATGTATTAGCCCTAAGGGCATTTTAGTACTTTTACTTTGCCCTATTTTTCTGTATTAGGGTTTTCTGGAGCCTATTTATATCTGGGCTCTTTCTTGTATAAGCGCAAGTTAAGAAATAACAAAAAGTAGCTCTCTACCGTGGTTTTTTCTCCCTGTTTTAGGGTTTTCCACGTAAATCTTGTGTCTCATTCTTCTATCTTTTAACATGGTATCAAAGTGTGGTGACGAAACCCTAGCCGTCGTGGACGAAAATCAACTGTTGGTTCCTCAATCTTCACCAACAATAGCAACCAGCGACACTACCATTGCCGAAACAAGTGCAGCCACCGCTACCGCCGTTGATGCAGTCCACGACACTGCTGTACAACTAGCTGTTGATCGCTACCTCCAGACGGCGCTGCCGCTTCTCCTCAGCCCGACGTCAATGCTGCCTCTGTCGCCCCCCTCGCCATTGGTTTCGCCTGCCGCTATCGGACATAGTCGGACGCTTCTCTACTCGAGTGCCGACCTCCCTAACGCCGGCTACCAAAGCGCCAAACACACGCTGATGCTCCTCTACTTGAGTGCCAACCTTCCTAGCGCTGGCCACTTGAGCATCGACCACCTGAGTCGCACGAATGTTGACGACTGTAAGCATACTTTTGAAACGGGGGAATCTTCATCCTTCCACGGTGGACAGCAACCAACCATGTCGGCCACGACCAGTCACGTGCAACCTCTTTCAACCAGCCATGGTGCTTCGGGTTTGATGGGTCTATCTCCAATAGTGGTCCAACAACAATTAGCTAACCTTCAACAACAGATTGCCGCTCTTGGGACTACTACAAATCTCCAATCGAATCCCGTAAATTCAGATTTATCTTCCAGTCTACCGATGTATTCAAAGAATCCGATAACCGCCTTTCCTACTTTACCTATAACAAATGTTATGTCTAGATCTATGGGAAATTTTGTAGGTTTCATTACAGGAGAGAAGCTAAAAGACCAGAATTATTTTTCTTGGTCTCAATCCATCAAGATGGCCCTCAAGGGGCGTCATAAGTTCGGGTATTTAACTGGAGAGATACCAAGACCTAGACCAGGAGATCCACAAGAGCGCATTTGGAAAGGGGAAGACTCCTTACTTCGATCCTTGTTGGTTAACAGTATGGAACCACAGATAGGAAAACCCTTAATGTATGTTGCAACTGCTCGAGATATCTGGGATGTAGTATAGAAACTGTACTCTAAGAGGCAGAATATCCCGTTTGTACACCTTGCATAAATAGGTTCATGAGTGCAAACAGGGAACAATGGATGTTACTTTCTATTTCAATAAACTGTCTCTAGTCTGGCAGGAGATGGTTCTATGTCGTGAAATTGTCTGGGATTGTTTGTGTGGTGGAGTTCAGTACTCTAAAATTGAGGAAATTGATCGCGTTTATGACTTTCTTGCTAGTCTAAATTCCAAGTTTGATATAGTGCACAATCGAATACTGGGACAGAGGCAGATACCTTCTCTCATGAAAGTTTGCTCCGAGGTTCATTTAGAGGAAGATAGATGGAGTGCTATGAACAACCCTATTGTGTCTACCACCAACTCTGTTGCATTTGGTGTGAAATCATCTGGGTCAAATGGTGATAAGCAGAATGGTAAACCACCTCTAGTGTGTGAACATTGCAAGAAACCTTGGCATACTAAGGATCAGTGTTGGAAGTTACATGGTCGACCTCCGAATGGCAGACGTCGTCCTCCAAAGTCCAAACGATAAGTCAAATCCTAGCCGAGCGCTCGTGAGTGATTCAACGAATGGTGCTTCACAATCTCAATCTCAGGTGAATAACCAGAATAGCCCTGGTGTTGTTGGGTCGGTGCTATTGTCCAATTAGGTAGTTCTCCATCCTTTAGTCTCCTTAGTATCAATGGTAAGAAACCTGGATACTATATTCAGGAGCTATAGATCATTTAACTGGCTCGTCTGATAAATTTCTCTCGTATTGTTCGAGTGCTAGTAATGAGAAAATTTGGATTGTAGATGGGTCGTTTGCTCTTGTTGCGGGAAAGGGTCATCTTTCTCCTTTTGAGGGTTTAAATTTGCAAAATGTGTTGCATGTCCTGAAAATATTTTACAATTTACCATCTATCAGTAAGATCACTAGAGATTTGAATTGTCAGGTTGTTTTCTCACCTGATAATGTTTTCTTTCAGGACTTGAGCTCGGGGATAACGATTGGCACTACCGACACAATCGGGGACTCTATTTCCTTAATGATGATGCTTCCTGTAGGAATTGTTATAGGACTAGTTTGTTATCTTCTTGTTTTTCAACTTTTGAAAAAGACTATATGTTATGACAATTTCATCTTGGTCACCCAAATTTTCAATATATAAAGTATTTATTTCCTCATTTATTTCATAATGTTGATATCTCTTTTTTGTCTTGTGATGTGTGTATTTGTGCAAAACAACATCGGGTTACCTTTTCATCGCAACCCTACAAACCTTCACAGCCATTCACTCTTATCCATAGTGATGTTTGGGGTCCCTCAAACATCACCACATCTTCTGGAAAACGTTGGTTTGTAACATTTATTGATGATCACACTCCTCTTACATGGGTGTTTCTTCTTAGTGATAAATCTGAGGTGCCATCGTTATTTCAACAATTTTATACTACAGAGGAGACTTAGTTTAACACAAAAATTGCCATCCTTCGTAGTGACAATGGTTGCAAGTTCTTTAGTAACACCTTTCATGAGTTTCTGACTTTTAAAGGCATTGTTCATCAAAGCTCTTATGCCTATACTCCTCAACAGAATGGGGTGGCCGGACGGAAAAATCGCCACCTAATAGAGGTTGCACGGTTCCTCATGCTATCTACTTCTCTTTCTTCTTACTTATGGGAAGATGCTGTTTTGACTACACCTTATCTTATCCATCGGATGCCTTCTCGTGTTCTTCGGTTCCAAACTCCTCTTGAATGCTTCAAAGAATCATACCCAACCACGCGTCTTATTCTAGATATTCCACTTCGGGTGTTTGGGTGCACTGCCTTTGTTCATATTCATGGTCCTAACCGCACTAAATTTACCTCTCGTGCTCAGAAATGTGTCTTTGTTGGGTACCCTCTTCACCAGTGAGGTTATAAGTGTTTTCATCCATCCTCATGGAAGTACTTCGTGTCTATGGATGTTACTTTCCTTGAGGATAAACCTTTCTTTCCTATTAGTCCTCTTCAGGGGGAGAACACTAGTGAAGAGACTAATTGGTCAACATCTTCGGTTCCTACGGACTTTCTTCCTGTACCTATCCTGGGTACGAATGATACTGTCCTTCCTACCAAACAAGTTTCATGGACAAAAAATCGAGTCCTTCTTTCAGTGGTAGCTAACAGAGACTGGCTTCTCCACCAACTTGATGTGAAAAATGCCTTTTTGAATGGTGAACTAGAGGAAGAGGTTTATATGAGTCCACCTCCTGGTTTTCAAGCTCAATTTGACTTGAAGCAGTCTCCTAGAGCTTGGTTTGATAGGCTCACTAACTTTGTTAAGTCCCAAGGTTTTACTCAGGGGCACTCTGATCACACTTTATTCACAAAAAGGCCAGTATCAGGAAAAATTACTGTTCTAATTGTGTACGTAGATGATATTGTTTTGTCAGGAGATGATGCCGCTGAGATTATCAAGCTTAAGAAGAAAATGGCTGATGAATTTGAGATTAAGGACCTTGGAAGTCTAAGGTATTTCCTTGGAATGGAGGTGACAAGATCAAGAGAGGGGATTTCTGTTTCTCAACGGAAATACACACTTGATTTGTTGAAAGAAACAGGTATGACTGGATGTAGACCTGTTGATACACCTATAGAATTCAATGCTAAGCTAGGAGATTCTATTGACAAAGTTCCTGTTGATAAAGAGAGATACCAGCGTCTAGTGGGAAAATTGATTTACTTATTTCATACTAGACCAGATATATCCTACACTGTCAGTGTAGTTAGTCAGTTTATGCAGGCTCTTTATGAGGAACATATGGAAGTCGTGAATTGGATTCTGAGATATTTAAAAACTACTCCAGGTAAAGGTCTAACGTTTAGGAAAACTGACAAAAGATGCATTGAAACTTACACTGACTCTGATTGGGCAAGATCTGTTATAGACAGAAAGTTGACTTCTGGGTACTGTACGTTTGTGTGGGGTTAATCTTGTCACGTGGAGAAGCAAGAAGCAAGGTGTGGTTGCTAGAAGTAGTGCAAAAGATGCATTGAAACTTACACTGACTCTGATTGGGCAAGATCTGTTATAGACAGAAAGTTGACTTCTGGGTACTGTACGTTTGTGTGGGGTAATCTTGTCACGTGGAGAAGCAAGAAGCAAGGTGTGGTTGCTAGAAGTAGTGCTGAAGCAGAATACAGAGCTATAAGTGTGGGAATATGTGAAGATATCTAGTTGAAGGAAGTTCTGTCCGATCTTCATCAAGACAGAGATCTTCCTATGAAACTCTATTGTGATAACAAAGCCGCTATAAGTATAGTCAACAATCTTGTGCAACATGATATAACAAAACATGTGGAGAACGATAGACACTTTATTAAAGAAAAACTGGATAGTGGCAGTATATGTATTCCTTACATTCCTTCTAGTCAACAAGTTGCTGACATTCTCACCAAAGGTCTACTCAGGCAAAGCTTTGATTCTTGTGTCAACAAGTTGAGTTTTGTTGATATTTATGCCCCAACTTGAGGGGGAGAGTTGAAAATAAGGGGCTGTATGTATTAGTCTTAAGGGCATTTTTTTTATATATATTAGGGTTTTTTGGAGCCTATTTATATCTAGGCTCTCTCTTGTATAAGCGAAAGTATAGTCGTTTTTTCTCCCTGTTCTAGAGTTTTCCATGTAAATCTTGTGTCTCCTTCTATCTTTTAACACTCGGCGATGTTTTTTTTGGAGCTTTGGCATCTTAAATCTTCTGTTTATGGGCCCTCTGCTTTGTTATTTTCCATTTTGGTTGTATATTTTTTTATGCTGCATTTACTTTTATGGATTTATCGTTCTTTTTTGTATGGATTTTCTTTGAATCTATCTGGTGTTTCTTGTTATTATCCTCTTTGGATTATTTCATTCATCAACAAAGTGTTTCGTATAAGAAAGAAATATATGTTTCATGTGCAATGTCTCCATTTCAGACCTGAAGCAGCTTGACCTAACTGGAAATTTGCTATCAGATTGGAAGGTAAGATTTGAAGAAAATCATTCCTGTTCGCCCTCTTAGTGCGACTCCCGCTGTAAATGTACAGTTATAACATGCAATTGCCGTTTTCAATGTTATAATTGAGACAAGTCTTGTAATCTGCCATAGAGCTTTTGTTGCTTTTCAGCAAGTACTTTGGTTTATGTTAGGTTGATCAGTTGTTTACTGCTTCAGGGTGAAGACTTTGTAGGGACTCATTGTGTTCTTTTTTCGCTTGACAGATGAGAGTTGTCCATTTGTTTTTGATATGTAGTTTTATAAATTCAATCAGTCCAACATATGTATGCCCTTGTGGCCTTGTCCAATGGCCAAAGGGTGAATTGTTAATTAAATGTCTTTGAGGTTTGGTCTGTATCACGCACTCTGGGAAGTTCTGATATCCAACTGGACAATTGTTTAAATCTACTTCCATCCAAGAAATAAAAAGATGGAAAGAAAGAACAAGCATCCTTCTGTTAATTTTTTAAATTGTAATACCTTTGTTGGCAGTTTGGTGGTTATGAAAATCATTTGTCTTATTGTCAACTCCATCTATTCTTGCAGGATATTAGCATCATTTGTGACCAGTTACAAGCTCTTGTAGCCCTCATTTTATCGAACAACTCATTATCTCATGATATCTCAGGGCCCCTTCAATTGAAACACATTCGTATTTTAGTTCTAAACAGCACTGGAATAACTTGGACGGAGGTTTGTTGTTAGTATCGTTGAGAGAGGGGGATACTTTTTTTTTTCTCTCTCTCTTTCAATATCCTTTCTATATCCCTAATATTTGTATATCCCTAATATATCTGAAGTGTACTTTCATATGATAGGTTGAAATTCTTAAACATTCACTGCCAACTATTGAAGAACTACATTTGATGAGAAATAATATAAGCACAATAACGGTATTGATTTGAGATCCTTAAATTTTGTAGCCGTTGGATGGATATATAATAATTTAGTCTTTTATTGCATTTACGTTGCATTATTTTATTGATTTCATTTGTATATTGTTGGTTTACTAACCCTTCTAAAATCTTGAAAAGTGGGAAAGGATGGACTTTTATACTAGAACCGAGGGTAAGGGGGAATAGAAATCCATTTATATTTAGACCCGATAACAAAGGTTCTCTCTAGGAACTACCTCTAAAAAGGTTGTATGAATGAGGAAGTGTGTTAATTAATTGCGAGATTTGTAAGTTGCTACTATTCCCTAATCAAATTCAATGAAAATATGATGTACATCTTTAGTTAGGTTTGAAGTTCTTGACTTTCTTTGTACTTCTTGTGTTAGTCTTGTACATCTTTATATAATCTTTTAGTTTTCTGGGACTATGGCAGCTAGAGAATACTTTGTATTTACCTCTTGGAAGTTCTTTAGTTCTTGTTCTTGGGTAGTTGCAAACTGCTTTCAGTGGCTGCCTATTTAAGCTGCTCTTGTCTTTCATTTTTGGGATCATTGAATAAAATATTATCCGTTTGGTATCAGAGCCGTCGAGAAAGGGCTTTAAAAAAAATGACAAAATAGCACCACCTCTGGAATGGAGAAATAAAGGCTGGACTTGGTTGAGTCTTCGCCGGTCTTGTCTCCTAGAACCTCAACACAACGCTTGCTGTTGGTTGAAAGGGGCCTTGACAATGTCCAAAATCTCATGGCTACTATGGCAGCCCAGTTGGAAAGAATTGAACTGAGGTTAGGACAATTAAACCCACCCATTGTCAAACCCACCCTATTGCTCAAACCCATCCCATTGCAGGAACCAAGAAGAAATTCAGAACATAGCTCACTAATTACCGCAACAAAGAATGATTCAAGACCCAAAGATACTTCAAGATTGGGATTCTTTAAGCGAGGAAGAAGAATTTTTGTATCATCAAGCCCTTCATCAACCCGAGAATCACATATTTCGAAGAAATTAAGGGTATCAACAACAAAATTGGGTTAATAATGAAATAGACCTACCTTACTTCAATGTTAATTTAGAAATGGAAGAGTTTCTCGATTGGATCAAAAGCGTATAAGACTTTTTTGATTATATGAATACTCCGGAGGAGAAGAAGGTGAAACTAGTAGCATTCAAATTGAAGGGAGGAGCATCCACCTTGGGAAGAGACCAATCAAGACATGGCCAAGAATGCTCAAGCTCATGAAAGAAAATTTCCTACCTATTAATTGTGAACACATACTCTTCAGTATAGTATCATCATTGTAAACAAGGTTCAAGAGGATACATGCCATGAGAGGACGTGACAACGAGTTTTAGGAGGATACATGTCTTGAAGGATCATTTGACGAGCGGGATGGAGGTCAGACTCGATGACGACGTCGAGCAACTCAAGTGGTGGAGGTTTTTCACAAGGGTGTTTTTTGAAAGGCAAAACACAGAGGTTTAAGATAGGGTATACCTTGGCAACATGTGATGAGCGGGAGCCTTGATCATGGCCGCAGGGGGCATTGCTGGCGGCACAGCTTGGCATGCAGTCAACACGGGCGGGCAATAGTTGGGGAAATTGGACCCTAATAGGTGTGGGTAGATGCACAACACATGGGGATGGGCGTTGGTGGGCACAACAAGCACGTGGATGACCAAATAGACACGACATAGCAATGGGTGTGTTGGGAAGGCATTGGCATGGGTGCTGGGTAGTGCACGCCAGGCAAATGTGGCGAGGCATTGTGCATGGGCACGTAGGAATCAGACAATGGGTGCCCACCTACGAGAAACTCTTCAGTATAGTATCATCATTGTAAACAAGGTTCAAGAGGATACATGCCTTGAGAGGATGTGACAACGAGTTTTAGGAGGATACATGCCTTGAAGGATCATCTGACGAGTAGGATGGAGGTCAGACTCGACGACGACGTCGAGCAACTCAAGTGGTGGAGGTTTGTCACAAGGGTGTTTTTTGAAAGGAAAACACAGAGGTTCAAGACGAAAAGGGTATGAAGAGGGCATACCTTGGCAACACGTGATGAGCGGGAGCTTGATCATGGCCACAGGGGGCATTGTTGGCGGCACAGCTTGGCATGCAGCCAACACGGGCGAGCAATAGTCGGGGCAATTGGACCCTAACGGGTGTGGGTGGATGCACAACACACTGGGATGGGTGTTGGTGGGCACAACAGGCATGTGCATGACCAAATAGACACGACATAGCAATGGGTGTGTTGGGAAGGCATTGGCATGGGTGTTGGGTAGTGCACGCTAGGCAAATGTGGCAAGGCATTGTGCATGGGCACGCAGGAATCAGACAATGGGCAGCAGCAGAATGTTGTCTTTGAGCTATAAAAAGGGCTATTCGGATTCCAAGACTCCCTTAGTCATTTTGAGGACGGGAGAATGACTAAGTGCTGATTGTGAAGAAGCACTAAGGAGTGGGAGAAGAGAATAGAGTGGTGAGCAAATCAAGTTTTCCCACAATGGAGGAAGATTGACTTGGCCATGGGCTATTCTTAGTAAAGGGAAGTGTGAGCCTAAAGTATAGGCAAGTGGTTAACCTATATTTAGTACATACACTTCAAGTTTCTCAACCGTTGTAGGAAGGTGGTTACTTGTAAGTAGTATAAAAAGGAGTGAAGATCAAAAGAGAATAGAGGACTCAATCAATACAATACTGGTTATGTATATATAATATTGATTTCATGCCTTCCTTGAATAGGATCTATTCTATTGGTCCTGTATAGATCCTATTCAAGTAAGATCGTACAATTGTATCCTTGAGTTCTAAAATACAATACTGATTTTGTTAAGATGACGGAGTATAGAGGAGATATCACTAGACTTCTCATCTATATGGAGCCCCCAACTATGTAATTAGACCAATAATTGGTTGCTTTTAGTAAGAAAAACTCTTCTGCAAGCTTGTTGAAAATGGAAAGCAATAAAAAGTAGTCTTTATATCATGTCAACAAAAAGAGCATCTAGTTATGTCTTTATATCATTTTTGTTGTCAGAATTGGTTTTGTTATAATGTCACTACTGTATTTACTTATATTTCACATTTACTTATATTTCACATCTGTGTAGAGTTTGTATCTCTTGAGTATTAGTCTTCTTTCATTTTATCAATGAAAAGTTGTCTTGTTTGGGGGGGACAACAACGAAAGGTTTCTCCATTTTGTGATTTTCAAAGCTGTAAATTGCTGAACATCCATTTTTGTGGTGACAGGTGAGTTAGAAACGCCTGTTTAATGTTTTTTTTTCCCAGAGGCATATGCAGTCTATTTAAAAACGAAGTGCACAAAACAGAATGTTGGGATGACATTAACCAGACTTGGAATGGAGGGCCTTCCTCCTTTTTCTCTGTTTTTTGGTATACCTGTAAAAATCCAAGGGAATAGTAGATTTCGGTTGGCTCACTTCACTACATTGTTTCCAAAATTTCTCCTTTATGAGGTTTGATCAACAAATTTTTTTAGGGGTCAATAAATGCAGATTTTTTACTTAAAAAAAAAAAAAAGTAACCAGGCTTGGAATATTGGCCTCAGAAGAGGGGTCTTTTACTAGGAACTTCAAACTTGGAGTCAGCTCACTAGAAAAATTGAATCTTATTGTTTAGGAGTTGGTAAAGATAAAATTGGGTGGAGTGTAGACTTGATCAGTGTGTTCTCTAGCAAATCTACTTTCCTACTCTTCACAAAAAACAGTAGATTGAAAGCTCCATTGATTAAGTTAATTTGGAAGTTTAAAGTTCCAAAGACAGTGACTTTCTTTCTTTGGATAATCGGCTATAGAAGTTTGAACACGGCTGATAGATTGCAAAGAAAAATCCCAAATTGGTTCCTCCCCTGATGTGCACTTTGTGTCTAAGGAATGAGAGTCCATGAACCATCTCCTTCTTCATTGCCCTCTTGGGACTAGAGTATGTGTGTAATTGCCTCTTAAAAAGGGGGGTTCTCTTCCCTTGCCCTTAGATGTCCTTCCATGATTAATTCAAGTTCTTGTTTCTTATTAAAAAAAAAAAAAAAAAAAGAAAAAAAAAAAGAAAAAGGAAAAAATTGAAATGGACTATCTCCTTCTTCATTACCCTCTTGGGACTGGAGTGTGCGTGTATTTGCCTCTTGGGGAGGTTGTCTTCCCTATCCCTTAGATGTCCTTCCAGTTCTTGTTTCTTATCAGAAAAAGGAAAAAGCATGGAAATGATGTAGTAGTCTTTCAATGCTTGTGAGTTGCAGAAATTAATTAAATAATAGAAGGATTTATGAAGTCAATTAATCCGTTTATACTCATGTGTCACTTTTTTTTTTCTCTCGTGTGGCACTTAGTTCTACACACTTATGTCACTCTTTCTAAACTAGTATTTCTGTTGTGATCTCATTTTCAGCCTGAATCATCCTCTATGGTCCAAGGATTTAATCTTTTGCGACTTCTGAATCTGGAAAGTAACTGTATAGCTGAGTGGAACGAAATATTGAAACTTGGACAATTAACAAGGTAGTGGTTTTATTATTTTGTTCTTCTATTTGGAGAACTGGCTGTTGATGAACACACCCTAGTTTTTTTTCACCATATTTCCTTGAAACTTTTGACTATGCTATCAGCTTGGAGCAGATTCAGTTGAATAACAACAAATTGGGCTCTATATTTTATCCTAACTTAGATGAATTGCACGAGTTATTTGGAGATGTTGAATCACGAGGAGACTGTTTTCTATTCCAAAATTTGCGATGCCTCTTTCTCGGTAGATTATTAAGTTTCCTTAACAATTGATGTCTCTGTAGAGATTGTTTTGATTAGTTCTCTAACTTATGTTTCTCTATGTACTTCAGGAGGCAACAATATTGATGATTTGGCTTCTATTGACTTCTTAAACTCATTCCCTCAGTTGATTGTAAGATTTTAGGATGGTTTAACTTGTGAATTCATATATTTTTACAATACAAGAGATAATTGTTATATATACTGATAGGGAGAATTTTTTTGTAATCCATTGGATAGGATTCCCTTGTGTAATTTCATCACATCAATGAAATTTTTGTTTCCAATCTAAAAAGAGGGGAGAAAAAAGAAAAAGAAAAAGAAAAGAAGAGATAGTTGTTATAGTTGAATTAAAAAAATAATAACATTGGCAGACACATTATAGATTTTAAATGAAACTTTAAGTTCTTTATTTGTTTGTGTCCGGCTTTAGTTAAAAAATCACTTCTCTCCATTGATTTATTTATTCATTTTTTTTTCCAAGGACATCAGGCTTTCAGAGAATCCAATAGCTGATCCCACGAAGGGCGGGATTCCCAGATATGTTTTAATTGCACGATTATCCAAAGTTCAAATAATAAATGGGAGTGAGGTTGTTTGGAAGCATTTGAAGCCCTTTTCTTTTCTCATCATTACATTATCGTTAACTGGAAGACTTTTATCTCATATATTAGGTAACTCCTCGTGAAAGAAGAGACTCTGAAATACGGTACGAAAAACAATATTTTGAGTGCCTGTCTATTTCTTTATTTTATTTGTATTATTAGTTTCCTCCTTTTCTTGTAATTCTATACATCTCTGAAATTGTTAATCAAAAGAAAGCAGCATTAGTTCATGACTTCTCCTATTCTTGATCACCATTTGGCGATAATCTTCCATGAGAGTACTAGTAGGGATATATTGGTAATTTTCATAGGATATTTGTAAGGATATAGCGGTATTTAGCTAGGGAGTCTTTATTAAATAGAGGGAGTTAGGGTGTGGGAAGGGAGGTCACATCTTGGGCGAGTCAGTCATTGTGGGTGGATTGTTGGAGAGAGATAGCCTCTCAAAAAACTATTGTTATATTGTAATCTCTTTTTTGATATTGGAATATGACTTGGTGTGCATGGTTATGTCAAATATGTCAAATATGGATAGCGATCCTGGTTAACCATCATCTTTCGTGCAGCTACGTACGCATGGTTATGTCAAATATGGATAGCGATCCTGAGGAAACATTAAGGCTGCATCCTAGGTAACTGCACTGAGTAAAACTGTGAGTCAGTGGTATTGATGGCTTATTTATGCTTACGAGATATGGCACACCTTTTCACATTTTGAATAACAAAAAGAATGAGAAAGTGCACAAACTTACCCCCTGTTGTGCCCCCGATAAAGGTTTTTGTTTGCTGACATTGTTGATGCTGATATATGAGTGCATCAGATTTGAAGAGCTTAAGAATTTTTATGGGATTGAAGATAATAGGGCGTCGGTCGGACCTACTGGACCTCAGAAACTGTCTTCTGGCCTCATATGTATGAGTGAACTTGAAATTTGAAATTCGGGGCATTTTTAGAACCGTTACTTATCCTCACTGAATAATTGTCTGATAAATTTATCCAGCAATCACTCTAAAGTGTGTGGGAGCATCAATTGGTGAGAAGCCTCCATTGACAAAGAAATTACCACCCACTACATCAGTTACTGTCCTTACTTTTAACATGGTATTTTGTTGCTTCATGTTGCTAGTTTCACCTCTAAATAATGACTCTTGCGATCTTTAGGTTGGCAAGTTAAAGATGCTTTGTGAAAGCTTTTTCAAACTAAAATCTATCAGACTAAAGTTGTATCTTCAAGAAGAGGTTTGATCTCATAATTACTTGCACAAACTAGTAACTAATAGCCATCTCTATCTAACGACTTCCTACTGTCGTTAATCTGCAACTGAACTTGTTTTACATTTTCAGGATTTGCCCGTGCCAATATTGCTCGAGGATGATATGACATCTCTTATGGATCTTGGTGTTGGCAATAAATCTAACATTCTTGTGGATGAAGAGAGTTGAAGGAAATAAACCAAAAGGTTCTTTGAATATTGTTGTTATTTTTCCTTTTCTACCCTTGATTTTGATTTTTTTTTTTATTACCATGGTTCACTCTCCCTATGTTTGAAAGATGTTACCAAGTTTAATTGTTGGTCTTGTACCGATTATTATCACAAGTTTTTATGTTAAGTTTGCTCCCATTCTTTTTTTGAATATCATATTTTATGAACATAAAACAGGATATTAAAACCTGTATTGTAAAAGGACACTATTGTTTTACAAAGTTTGATAAAAATCAATTGTTTAGGATAGACTGTAGACAATGTTGAAATGATTCATCTATATTCTTTGAAACGACGTTGACTTTAGTACATGCCAATTAACTTAGGTTCATTTTGGCTTTGGATTCTATAGATTCATGATATTTAAATTAACTGTGGATATCGATAATTTTAATGATTTTCATCGGTTCAGGTTTATAAGGAACATTTGCCATCATTCTTCAACTTTTTCAGTTATAATAACGTCATTTCTTTAATTATAATATAATGTTAAGAAAGCTCTTAAAAGTTGTGATATGCTCTTGATTTTCCATTATAACACAATTCTTCTATCATAAAATTAACTAAACAAGATTTTTTTTTGGTAACAGCAATTCACTTTCCCTGGCAAGATAATAAAAAGATTAGAATATCATATCATTTTGGTCTATGTACTTTGAGTTTAGTTTTTGTATTTTTAATTGTTCAATTTTAGTTCATGTATTTTTAATAAATTTTAAAATTTGCATTTTTGATAAGTCTTAAATTTAGTTTTTAGATGTTAATTTTTATTGGTTAAGTAATAATAATTTTCTTATTATGTAACTATTTTTTCACAATTTATAAAAGGATACTCATAAAATACTAGGATTTTTTTTTTGAAGAATTAATAAGAAAATGACTTCATGGTAAAATTTTTTTTTTTTTTTTTTTTTTTTTTTTTTTTTTTTGTGGGGTGCTGGGGGATCAAGAGAATGACTTAAATCACACTAAGAAAACAGGATGAGGGAGAGGGAGGGAGGAATTTAAATCATCCAAGATAAATTATGTCTAAATTTGAAGAAGGGATGAACATCATTAAAACTTTGATTAAAGAAGTGACATTATTATATAATGTGAAGCGGTAAGGACATGTTTGGATTGTTTTTCATAAAAGACTTTTATTTGAATTTTTTGAAAAACTATTTTGAATGGTAGTCAAACACTTCAATTTTTTTTTCAAAATAATTTATTTTGAAAATTAAAGTAAAACATATTCTAAAATAATTTATTTTGAAAATTAAAGTAAAACATATTCTAAAACTAGCCAATGTCAAAAGCAAGGACAGTTAACTGATGTAGTGGTTTGAAATTTCTTTGTCGGATTAAGTATAAAATTAGGATAGCTTGCAAAAATATTTGCAAAAAAATAAGTAGACTGAAAACTATTTGCCAAAATAGAGTAGTTTTTTTGTTATGCTTTTATCCGTTTCACATTTTTTATATAACACCTATTTCAACAATTTTTTTTAACTCTCCACCTTAAATGAATAAAGCATATTGGACACAACTCCTGGCCCATTGATTCTTTTTCCTCTATGCTTCCTCAAATTCCATTGCATACAAACTCTATCACAGTTAAGATTAAAATTATTCTTTTGGCACTTTCTTAACACTTCTATGTATTTAATAACTAATTTCATAAATAATAATGTTCTAAAAAATAATTGTTTTAAGATTACTAAAAAATTTGTAATAAACAGCCTGAAATATGCAATTATTCTTTTTTTTTTTAAATAAACAAATATCACATGTCTTAAAATTTTTTCAAATCTAATTGTTCGGTTCGTTAGTCTAATATTTGAAAAAGTCTACCGACGTAAGAACTAATACATGAATGATTTTTAAATGTAAGGTTAATAATGAATTGAAATTGGTTACTTCGAATATTCATTTTCTTTTATATACTTATTTATTTATTAAAAAAAAGCATATTTCAATTTGTTTATGACAAATTTTTTAGTAGTGATTAAAACATATAATATTTCAATTTGTTTTAAAAAATTGCTGAACTGGGTGTTATATATATATAAAGATGAAATGGGTAAAAGCAAACTCATTGAATTGAGGGCTGCCACGTGGCAGAGCATATCAAGGTCCAGTCTTTACAAAAGATCGAAATGAGCGCAAAAAATAGCCTTATTTTTGTAAATAATTTTCATTCCACTTGTTTTTTTGTAAATATTTTTGCAAACTACCCTAGTTTTATACTTAAAATCTTTTCTTGGTCAATGGTGGCTTCACACCAATTAATGTTCCACACTTCAGAGTGATTATTGTTGGATAAACTTATCAAATAGTTGTTAAGAGATAAGTAAAAGTTCTAAAATGTCAAATATTTCGAAATTCACTCATACACATGAGGTCAGTAGGCAGTCTTTGAAGTCCTATCACTTTCATGTCTTATTTATATATGGTAGATTCCAAGAGTAAATTGTAGAGATAAAAGGCCTAACGCAGTAGAATAATCTAGACCTAACTTAAAATCAATTGATAAATTGAAATACTAATACATTGGAAAAAAACAGAATTGAAAGGGGAGATCTAAAATCTCAACATACTATAAAATTAGGTTAAAAATGCCTTAAAAAATAGGAGTTCAATTCTAGAAAAGAAAAGAATCCTTACTTTTGTTGATGACTCGAATGGGAAAAACACTAATTCCTTTGGGATGGATTTCAAGAACACCACCAATTTGGAAACCTTCATAAAATATTTTGGTATTTTGTGGGAACCAATCTCTTAATTGGGAAGAAAGGAGAGAGTTGTTTTTTTTTTTTTTTTGACAGAACCCTTCTGTAAAGAGAGTTACCACCAGTAGAACTTACGTTTTGTAGATATATCAACCAATAGAGAGAGAGAGGAAACGTGGAAGCTATCCCATGTTTTTGATAACTCCTCTACGTGGAAGTTATAATTTGATTTAATAAAAATCAAATAAATAAATAAATAAATAAATTAAAATAACTAATAATTTAATTGATGCAAGTGTTTGCTTTAAAATAATTAATTAAATTAATTATTAATAAAATCTAATTTAATTAATGATTTAATTTAAAATCATATTTAAACAAAACATCTTTCACATAACCTATAATTTAAATTCAATTAATTTAATTAAATTAAGTTAAATTAATAATTAATTAATTACCAAATTAAATATCACATATTTAATTTAACCTACATTTGAATCATATTAAATTTTATTGCTCTTATTATAACCTATAGTTTTAATATGTATCTAACACACATTAATTTTAACCTATAATTTTAATATGAATTCAATTCATATTAATTTAATATTTGAACTCCTTCAAATATTTAATTCTCTCATTCATTAATTTTTTTCATACCCAAATTAAATTTATATTATAAATTTTAATTAAAATAACAACTTTATATTATAATGCATCATTATACATTATACTATTTCCCTAAGTGAATTTGAATATTTCAAACTCTATTCAAGACATAATTAGCTTACTTTCCTTTACGAGCTAAGAACGGGACCTCATAGACCTACGGATCAGAAGTTCCAATGATATGAGATTAATTGGCTAAACTCATTAACATCATTATTCAATATTCGTAAACTGTGCGTATACTCCACTAAAAACTCATAGCTGCACTCTTCTCACTGCAGATATATTTATGTGTCTACTAATATAGACAATTATAAGTAAGCTAGTCCTTCACGAGTGCTCGTAATACCAATTGGGTCAAAATTATTGTTTTATCCTTGGGTTACTTCTTTATCCTTAAGTACTAGTGCTCTTCTAATGAACAACTTGTTTATGGTCCAACCATTAAACATAAACCCCTCTCAGGCTAGTGAGAGGGTAGACTCTTTGTTCACGTCCTAGAGACATAACTTAAGAGAATACTCATCTACTTACCCTATTGTCGGGAAGGAGTGAAATCCATCTTGTATAATTATATTCTCAGCTTTTCACTCGGTCGTGTCCCCCAAATGGTAGGTATATTGAGTCGGTGAACTGGTCACTCTCACCCATACAAATCAAAGGACAATCCCTTGTGAACAGGAGTTCATAAAGACTCAGGATTAAGACTAAGTTGCCTAGGTCATTCCATTAAAAAAGAAAAAAACCTAACTAGTCAACAGAGTTTCATCTAGTGGTTACTATTTTGCGGTCTAGTCTTATGCAAACTCATTGCATAGGATACCGCCACTCGCATTTTGCCTACATGAATGCATTGGATCATTGCATTTGTATCAAATACAAAGTGGGCCATATCCATAGTGTTGGGATTGATGCCCTAAAATCTTGTGTCCTTTAGTTTGTAAATAGTTTGTACGAACGCTTGTGTTGTTAATATATTATATGTACTTCACATCTTGTATTTTGCTCAGTTGCTTGTTTTATTTGCTTTACCACAAACCAATAAACATAAAATCCCTGGTTATCTGTATGTAACTCAAGCATGCTACGTGGTGACATATAAGTGGATATGTCTTGAGTGATAACCAAAATGGTTTGTAGTATATGAACATAGGAGGAAAACCTTATCCTGGTAACGCTACGAATGCAGCCCGCTTTGTATAAGACCTGACCACGAAGTATTAACGTCTCGTTATATAAAACCATTCATGACAGAGACTTCACTTCACTAGGATGACCATAGGTAACATGACCTCATTCTTGAGTGAGTTGGGAACTCCTACCATTGAGGGCAGTCCTTTGATTTGTATGGGTGCGAATGGCCAGGTCGCTGATTCAAACCTACCATTTTGAGAATTCGTCTGATTTGGGAGTTGGAACTTAGCTACACAAGATGGAATTCACTCATTCCCCGAGGCAGGGATAAGTAGATAGATAGCTCCCTTAAGGACTGATTCCAGGGCTTGAACGATGTGCGCCACACACCTTCTCTTGGCTCGAGAGGTGTTCACACATAGTTGGACTATGTTGTATTGTTCATTAGAGGAATCAGTGGTACTTAAGGAGTGAGATGTAACTATAGGGTCAAAATGGTAATTTGCCCAGCTGTACTTACGAGCATCCGTAAAGGGTCATCATACTCATGATTGGTTATATCCGATGGACACAAAAATATATCTGTGGTAAGAAGAGTTCAGCTGTTGGTCTTTAGTGGAATGCCTGGCAGTTAACAGATGGTGAATCTCGTGCTAAAGAGTTTAGTCAGCTATTTCACGGCACTGTGGAGCTTCGAGCCACAGGTCTATTAGGTCCCCTGGGTAGCTTGGATAAAGTCGAGAACTAGTGTTTGGGTTAATTTGAAATGTTCAAATTGACAAGAGGAAGTTCGATTATATATGATATAATTGGACTGGTTAATTATATATGATATAATTGGCTAAATATATGAGATACATTATTTTGGAAGAAATTAGATATAAATATGATTTATATTAAGAAGAGGAGAAAATGCTATAGTAGATATGTGATATCAAACTATAGGCAAAAATATAATATGATTATATTTATTAATATTTTAATTGGTTAATTATATGATAATTAACCCAAAAATCACGTTCAGACGTGGGTTAGTAGGAATGCGTCGGTTATTGTAACTGATGAATTAAAATAAAATTGGTTTCATTTTTTAAATCGTTCGTTCAGTCGTCCAAAAAGAAAAAGAGAGAAGCGTGCTGGTGAATCGTAAACGACCGCTTAAGTAAATTGAGAGCTTATATGATAGTCGCTCTGTGCCTAAACGATTATCCATCTCGCGCCTAAACGATCGCACACTAGTTCCTACACGATCGGATAGCTTCTCTAAACGATCGTATGCTCGTATACCTTTTCCTAAACGATCGTTCAATAAAACCTACACGATCGTGTAGTTTCTCCTAAACGATAAGCATCATGCTATACGATAGCGTCTTCTTCCCTCCCACTTGCTTATCGCCTACACGATCCGTTCGTCCTCCTTCCTCTATCAAATTCACCAAAGACCACGCTTTGGGTTCTCACTTCGAGAATACCCGAGGCTCTTTTCTGGTGGTGTCGTCCCTGCTACGTTCGTGATTTTGCGGTTGTTCGTTCTGTTGTAGTCGACGCATCTAATGGGCATTGGTTGATTGGGTGGAGGGTTCCGCTGCGTTGAGTTCCAAAGTTTGAAGACCGTCTTCAACTATTATGGCAACTCATTCCCTTGTTATTTTGTTGTTCAAAGCATGTTGTTAATTGACTGGTTGTTTGCATAATTGTGCATTTGAATGTATATTGTGTATTTCGGTCACGGTGAGATCGGAGTGATCCGAACGTGCTCATGGAACTCTTCGGTAAGAGATCCTTCACATAGGTCACCAGGATAAGGTACTCAACCTTATCCTTATACTATAGACCTTTTAGGTTGTATCTTGAACATTGATCCTTGTATGCTCTACATACAATTCAAGACTCATAAGACAACCTAGGATGTTAGTTAGGGTAACCAATAAATTAGCATAACCTTGAACTAGGTTCTAATTTCTTAGGATTTGTCATCAGCAAATGTGTAGAACAACCTCAGATTCTAAAATAATGCAAATTAGGTTTACGTCCTCTCCATAATTTGAAAGGTGTTTCAGAACACTCTTCGAGAGAACATTATTCAAGATGTGAACTGTAGTCTCTACTGCATACCCCTAAAACGAGCTAATCAATTGAGCATGACTCATCGTAGAATGAACCATGTCTACCAAGGTTCTATTTCTCCTTTCTGATATACCGTTCTGCTGAGGTGTACCAGGTACTGAAAGTTGGGATTAGATTCCAAGTTCTATTATATAGTCTTGGAGTGTTAAATCCGTGTACTCTCCACCACGATTAGATCGAATTCTGTTAATCGTTTTACTTAACAGGTTTTCAACTCCAACCTTATACTCCTTGAACTTTTAAAGGGCTTCAGACTTGTGTTCCATTAGGTATAAGTAACCATACCTCGAATAATTATCTATGAGAGAAATGAATATAGTACCCTCTTTGAGTTTTTACATTCATTAGACCACAAAGATTTGAATGTATGAGCTCTAAGGGCTTTTTGGCTCTATAACCTTTTCCACTAAAAAGTCTTTTGTTCATTTTTTCTTCCAGACAGGATTCACATGGAGGTAATGAATCATTTTCTAACTAGCTTAGAAGTTGATTTTACCAATCTTCTGATCCTATTAAAATTTATGTAACCTAATCTCAAATGCCAAAGATATATTATTGTTACTTGGAGAAATTCTTTGCCTTTTTGTTTGAGTATTAGAAGTTTTAAACATCTCATGATTTAAAAATGCTTTTGTTTCGGTTAGTCTTAACATATACAAGTTGTTTTCTAATTTAGCTAAATAAATAGTCACACCATTTCTCATAATGAATGCTTCATTAAAAGAAAAAAAAACTGAATACATTTGTTCAGTTGAGCAATAAATAGATACAAGGTTTCTTTTAATTTTAGGAACTATATACAAGTTTTCTAAAAACAAGTATCTATTTCCAAAAACAACTTTGCAGCTTCCATTGAACGAGCTAAAACGGCGTCTCCCGTTCCAATCTTGAGCGTCATTTCACCCTCCTCGAGCTGCTGGAAGGAACTAATTCCCTGTTCAGAAGAAACATTGATCAATGACTCTCGAATCAAGTATCTAGGCATTATGGTCATTTGCACTAAACAAGTTTCTAGGACCAGTAAATCATATTTACCTTTATTTCTTTCTTCTTCTTGGCGAGGTGGGGCAGTTGTTGGCACACCTTGGCCTTGCCTTTGCCTTTTCCACCAGCGGGAGCCTTTCTTTCCTCATTTCTTTTTTTTTTTTCGATTTTCTTAGAAACAGTCGATAAGGAATAGACTTAGTCCAAAAGGATGAATCCATATGAAAATTTTGGAAATGGGCAAATTTGCCTTTCTTTCTACCAGTCCCTTATTTTTTATAAGAGACTGATAAGTCTGTAACTCATTTAGGAGGGTATTTATAGTGTACTCTATTTTTATTGATAATTGCTTTACTGCAGAATTAGAGGAAACTCTTTGGAAGAGATTCCAGAATAAAGGACACCTAAGTTGCTCGTTGATGACCGCATCGTTTTTTTTCAGCAATAGGAATTAAAGTAGAGGATCTTTTAAGCCCCTTATCGAAATAATGCAAACTTGATCAGGCCCTCCGAATGGGTAGTCTCTCCAGGATGACACGCAAGCAGATCATAGAAATCTCACGGTGTAACCTAATAAGGAGACCGTAGGATACATTGACATGTGTCGATCTCTTACTTACTATGAACACTTTCTCTATTCACCTTGGTATTGACCCGTGCAAATAATTTTCGAAGGAGGTCCAGGAAAATACCAAGCTGGAGTACGATAGGGGGCAGAGGTTTCCGGTGGAGCGGTGAAATGCATAGAGATCGAAAAGAACACCAACGGCGAAAGCACTCTGTTGAGCCGACACTGACATGAGAGACAAAAGCTAAGGGAACGAATGGGATTAGATACCCCAGTAGTCCTAGCTGTAAAACGATGAATACAAGGTGCTGTGCGTATCAACTCGTGCAGTGCTATAGCTAACGCGTTAAGTATCCTTCTTGGGGGTACGTCGCCGCTGTCACTCGTGTACGAACAAAACTGAGAAAGAAAAAGCATTATGGTCAACACTAAGCCTATAGCAGAAGTGTCAAATAGCCAACTGTCCCCCGTAGATGAAGATCCGCTTCCTAAAGATGGCCCCCGCCGTTTCATGCTAACTAAACTCATTACGACCTCGAATGAAACTATGAAATCTGTGAATCTCGCTTGGCTACCTAAGGAGCCCTTATTCCTGCCTTTCTTCAGACCTCGTTCTGAAGAAACAAAGATCAAGCGGTGACCCGCCTAAGGCATGCGAATGGGAAGCTTTACAAGCCGTAAGATCAGGGTGCAATTGCATCAACCATGTTGGCTCCCTGCCCATGAATAAGGTAGGTAGTAGAAGATCGGGCCTGAAATGTCCTCGGCGTTCCTGTCAATGTTTCTAACACTCTACTGGGCTTGCGACATCTAGGGATGATGAAAAAAATGAAATCCAACCCGTGAAGAGCGTAATCGCCTGAAGTGGAGGGCTACCTTTTGGAAGGAAAAACAAGTGGAAGTTCTTGTGGGTGGGGCTATGAAAATGAAACGTGGTATATAATGCAGGGAAAGGCCATACAAACGAAGCGTCTAACCGCTAGTCTGCGCTAGTTGAAATGAAGATTGAGTAGGACCCCACTTTCTGGTTCATCTCGGTACTGTTTCAGCCTTGGTACGAGATATGGTCAGATATAGTAATAGAGAAGTGTAGCAGGTGTTCCCACAAGACAGTTTTAAAAGCGGGCTGACGGACAGTTTGAAGAGATTGGAGTGAAGAAAGTGGAGAGGATGAACCGACTGAATTTTGCTGAAAAATTCGGATGAAAAAGGTATTCTTCAATGGGTTGGTTAAGTGAGCTTTTCTCCATATTCCATTTGATTTTAGCTTATTTTGATCCCAGAACTCAATCTAGAGTACCAATAACTCAATTCTAGAGTACCAAGAAGATAGTAGGGAAAATCTTGTGGTGGTCTGCACAAGGATTCAATGGATTTGTAACTGGAAATGGAGATTTCGTGGTCGGCCAAGGTATATTTCATGAAACCCATTATACTCTATTTTTTAGCATGTTTCTTTCAACCAAAATTAATGAATTAGAAGCTTATGGATCCTGTTTTCTTCTGCTGTGTGCTGGTGTTGATCCAAACATTTTCAACGTCTGGGCAGCAACATGAGAAGTGTTGCAACGCTGGCTAGGCAGAAGCTCCACTTGAATTTGCAGCAACTTGACCTTTTTCACTTCATTGTTAATTACATATTAATTTCAAATTTAATGACTCCAAATAAATTACAGACTCTTGAGCATACATGTAAGCTCATTAATGAATAGCCAATTAAAAATTTAACAAAGGATAAAAAGAGAATTTTAATGGAAAATCCTCAAAATCTATATTAGTCACCATTTTCATATATCTTATAAAAAAACACCCACCAGCCAAATTAAACCAAATTGAATGCTTAAATGATGCTCTGATACAAATGAAATATTAGAAAACATGCAATGGAATAAAAACGGATCATTAAGCATTCTAATTTATTAATTTGACTTTTGAATTAAGCATGCTTTTAACTAACAAAGAGGTTTCATAACATGTCATTGAAGTAACACTTTAATCACGATCCTCATGCTATGTCCTTATATTCAGCTCGTGAACCACCACAAGGCCTTTCCTACCATCCTCTAGGTTTCTCGGATTGATTTGTGGGATTCAAATTAAACTTGAATTGAAGGGAATTTGAGGAAGCTTTTCTAGTTTTAGCATCTTGTGAAGAACCCTTTTTTAAAGAGAAGATTTTAGCCAGAAACAACCCTTTTGCATGCCCAAAATTTGGTTCAATTCTGAAGTATATAAAGTATGATAACCATGCAAACCAACTCTTCCATGATTCACAGCTCATGCTTGTGAATTTGACTGAAAATCTTAGTGGAATATGTGTAAGCAAGTTGGAAATGAAAGTGGGAAAATCCAACTTCTCCATTTCCATTCCTCCCCCCTCCTCTTTTATTAATTTGAAACTTATTTACAAATTAATTTTAATTCAACTTTTAATTCAGTAATTAAAACTGAAATTATATTTAATTTTACAAAAATTAATTCAAAAATTAATAATTAATATTTAAATTAACAATTAATTAATGCAATTAATTTAATATCAAATTAATTAAACACCAATTCCATCGTCATGAAATCCTACTCATGAATTTAATATTTAAATCATATTTAAATATTAATTTATTCTTCAATTTTGTTTAATTCTAAAATTAAATGCGTAATTATATCACATATAATTACTGATTCCCTTAATTCTGATTTGAACGTTTCAAATCAAGTTATAACGCTACTTAAAGGCTATTCATTTGTGAGCTAGTAGGGGGACCTCGTGGACCTACAAATCAATGGGATTCAATGATTCGAGATTAATTGGCTAAACTCTTTACACCGAATTAACCCCTATTCGTTAACTACTAGGTCACTCCACTAAAGCCCAGAGTTGCACTCCCCTCACTGTATATATACTGTGTCCACTCGATATAACCCATGATTAGTAAGTTAACCCTTTATAGGTTATTCGTAATAATGGCTGGGTCAAATGACTGTTTTACCCCGAGAATTACTTTTTGTTATTTAAGTTCCACCGATCCTCTAATGCAATATTTTTGTGATCCGATCATCAAAACCAAGTCCCTCTCAAGCCAATTGGTGGCGGGCCTCTTATTCAAGACCTGGAGTCAGCACTATAGGGAACAACCTCTCTACTATTCCTAAAAGTGGGTAGGAGTGAATTCCATCTTGCACCCTATGTCCCTAACTATCTACCCGGTCTTACTCTTGAAATGGGAGGCTTATTGAGCCGACGTTGTTTGAGCCAACCCTCACCCATAAAATCTAAGGATAATCCCAAATAAACAAGAGTTCATAGTTTACTCAGGAATCAGGTTAAGTTACCTAGGTCATTATTGTGAAATAGTTAGTCATAGACAGAAAACAACGTTATAAAATAAGAGTGACTTATTTTGTGGTTTGATCTTGTGCAAACTTATTGCACATGACACCCCACTCCTCATGACATTACATGTACGAATCAGGATCAACTTCGTCTGTAGTACTTTACAACTTCTTGTACAACTACAAAGTGGGTCGCATCCAATAGTGTTACTAGAATAAGACACCCAATCTTATTCATATATTATAGATCATTTGACTATTTACTCGAACCTTATGTCTCTACATAAAATTCAAGTATTCATGTAAAGTCATGGATCTTTTAGTGTATTGGATTTTTAAAACGAAATAAGCAATTTATATATTCAATAACAACTTTATTGAATTTTCAGAATAAGTTTTTTATTGTTTACAAACCACGAGTTTTATGACATAAAACCCAACATAACTCCTTAAGTACCACATGATTTCTCAAATGAACAATAGTCATAGTCCAACTATGACCAAACCCTCTCGAGCCAGGAGAGGGTGTGGCGCACATAACAGGGTTAGTTGAAAATCAGCCCTTAAGGAAAGCAATTTCTCTACTTTCTCTAACTATAGAGAAGTGCATTGCATCTTTTGTAGCTGCACTCCAGCTCCCCAATTAGACAAATTCCCAAAATGGTAGACATATTGAGTCGGCGATACATCTCCTCATGCAATCAAAAAGGGTTAGCTTTATAGGCATGGTTCACAACTCAGTTAGGATTCAGGTCAAGTCACCTATGGTTTTCCTGTGAAATGTAAGTATCTCTATCAACAGTGTTATATAGTGAGACTATTCATTTGTGGTCTGGTCTTATACAAACCTCTTGTATATTACACCGTTGCTTACATGTACATGAAGTGATTAGGAATAAGATCACTTATAGCACTTTTCAATGTTTAATGTGAATAATCGATCTAGAGGATGAAAAATTAAAAAAATAGAATAAAGAAATTGAAGATAAAATAACTAATGCAAATTAATGTATAAAAGTAATTGAAACATGAAAAATCGAATGTAATTTAAGATAATCTCCAAATTTGCGACAATAATTTGATTAGAGAGATGAAAAAATATGAATGTGTACAATTTAAAAAAGAATGTATTTGGTAAGTGCTTATAAGATTTGCCACCTTGGTAATGTCGAGGAGGAGACTTGAGAAAGACTAACCTTTATGCGTATTTTTTAGTTTTCTGCATTCTTGAGTTTATTTGTTAAGGACTTTGGCAACTTAATTGTCGGTTTATTTATGTTATTTCAATGATTTAGACAAGGATGTGGTTGTAATAGACATAGTTATTTTATTTAACATAAGCATTAGTTGAGATTGACTTTATTTGAATTGTAACGAATTTCATGCTAGAATTCAGAAACGTTTGTTAAGTTATTAAATTGATTGGAATGTTAGATTTTGTGTAACTCTAGTTGTCTCGCTGAGAAGAAGTATGTTATTGATTGTTATTGGGAGTGCGTTTCTTTGAAATATGTGTCAAAGTAAAATATTGATTTGTTTGATTCTTGTTATGTTGTTAAAATTTTCTAAAAAATATAAGAGTTAGTAAAGTAGTTACAGGTTAAATTTTGAATAACATTCCCTAACTTAGAGTGTTAATTATGGGTTGTTACACTTTGGGTCAAGGCCCATAGCAAAAAACAAGAGGAAGTGGGAAAGGAGTTGTCTCATATTGAAAAGTTTTAACAATGCCAAAGGGATATAAATATAAAGGAATGCAAAGTAACTACCAAAATTGTGGATCGGGGTTTAGGTAATCCTGCTTGCACATAAAAACACCATAATTTTACTACCATAATTTTTTTGACCTACTTAAAATTTTGCCTAATCTTTTACATCTCTTGAGAGTCAGAGGTCAAACTTTTTCTTCTACTGCTTTATTATTTTATTTAATACTATTATTGAGCAAGTTTCCAAGATTCCATTCTTTTCTTTAACGAGTTCAACCTTTGAGTGGAGGTTGAGTAAACTTGGGAGCACGATTTAGCACTGAGTTCATGTCGAATTTTATTTCAAGACAGTGGATGTTCCCACGTAAACAAACGATGGTCATTTTGGAAGATGGGTGGTTTTTTGTGTTAAAAAAAAAAAAAAAAAACATATTAAAAATGAATATTTAGAAATGAATGGAACTCAAATATGCACATACTCTAGAGTTGGAAATGTCAAGTTTCAGTTTCATTTATATTTTGTTACAAATTAAACATTGAATAATTTTTCAAAAATTATCAATTTCACAAGAAGAAAAAAAAAAAACAAATGTTTTATTGATTTCTTACGATTGGTTTTCATCTTTCTTAAATACAATGATTGAATTCTTTAGCCAAATTCAAAAAAACAAAAACAACTTTTTTAAAACTATTTTTTTTTTAGTTTTAATTATGGCTTGATTTTCTAAACCATTTGTAAAAAGTAGATAACAAAAGAGGAAATAGTATCTATAGACTTAATTAAAAAAAGATTACAAACGAGACCTAAATTACTCATTAATATTTTTTCTATAGTTTGTCGTCCTTAACAATGTTCCTAACTTTTATATTGATAACTTATAATTTATCCAACGGTCTATTGGCTATCAATGCACAAAGGTGAGTCAAAATTAACTTGAGGAGAGAAAATTAGTTCTAACAACAACCATTATTAGCAGATTGTATTGTAAAAAGAAATGTATCCTTGCAAATGACAAGATTTAGGATACTATTAATAAAATGACCATAGTTTTTTATTCCCACAATGTATAATTTAACCAATAAGTTAACAACCAATTATTACATAAATGGAATAATTGGATTTGGATCCCAAGAAGGAAGTGTCTATTCCTCATCCATTTGAACCACTTACCCAAAAATAAAAGAAGCAAATCAATTCTATTATTTTTCTTAAATGAAAATTGAAAATTGACACCAAAATATTCTAAAAAGGATTATAGAGAATTAATGCAAAGAGGGAAAATTACACAAAACCAAACCCATATTTTTCTTTATATATACCAAAACACCAATTCCTGAATACTATCATTTAAAATTTCAACAAGATTAATCAATAAGAAACATGAAGTCTATCTCCCTCTCAGCCATTGTTCTTATGGTTTACTCATTTTCAAATGGTACCTTACCTAGCTTTAATTATTTCTTTGAGTTTCTTCATCACAAAAATGCTTTTTTTTTCTCATTTAACTACTGTATGACGAATTATATAATTTATCGTATCGATCCAAACGAAACCATCAATGGTTCAATATTTAACAAAGTTTGATAGTTTATTGACATAACGATGATGGATTTTGGTGAATGCAGGGGGAAACGATTGATGAGAAAATGTTGAAAGTGAAATGTTATGTGAGAAGGCATTGCATGGTGGAGGGTGTAAGGATGCTGAATGTATGAGTGGCTGTAAAGCCTACTTTGGAGCAAAGGCAATAGGACTGTGCTTTTTCTTTCGAACGCCAAGTGATACTTGTCTTTGTCGCTATCCTTGTTGATCTTTCTAATTTCTTTCTATGTCTACTTTCAATACACAATGCATTTTCTTTCTGAATCAAATGGAATAAAGGGCTGTTTTATATTTATTGTTC
>NW_024064774.1:0-2269 GCF_009727055.1 Benincasa hispida | reverse complement strand
TTTTTTTTATTAATTATACATATACTTACCTGAGTAATATCAGTATTAGGTTTGGCACCATACTTAGTAACATCAAAAATGGATTGACCTTCAGTTGTAGATGCCAACAATAACAAAAAAGATAATAATGCTACGATGTTTGATCTCAATCCAATCATTTCTACGCCTTTTACTTAGTCTAATCTCTTTTTTGTTTATAATTGTTACCTTAGAAATTTGAATGAATATGCAAATTCATTCGACCCTCTTTATATGGTAGAAGAAAATCGAATTGTGTTCAAAATTCTCTTCCAACTTCCATTTACTATATTTATCAAAGATTCAATCAAAGGTTGAAGTTAAATCATCATTTGTTTATCAAAAAATTAGTCATTCCTACAACATTTGAATGACTATTTCTCTCAATCCGATAAAATCCATTCCTTAAATTTCTCATTATGAGACCAACACGCACGTCCACACCTCATAATGTGCAACAAGTGGCTTAAAATAAGTTTGAACAAAACATTATTACTTAAATTGCTATTTGTAAGAAGTGTGTCTCAAATATCTATAAATTTATTTAAATAGTTTATTAATAGGGTAATTAGACTAGTCGTTTATCAATAATAGATTTTGATATTATGCTATATTTGTAAATAAGTTGGTTCATTTTTCATTATTCAAAAAACTTCCTTATTAATATATATGTGAATCTCACCTGAAATTTAAATAGATCTATATTCTGCCTTAACACTTGTAAATATTATTTGGAATAACTTTAAAAAATAATGATAATTATAATAAATTAAAAAAATCAATTTCCGCTTTCAGAAAAATAATAAGTTAAATAATGTTTAGTATACCTTATCGAGCAGTTTTAGATAGTCCAAAGTGTTCTTATAAAGAATCTTAACAAATAAAGAGTATTTTACAAAATTGGATTAACTTATAAACTATTTATTTAAAGCAATAATGTTGTGATGGATTATATCCAAAATAACTTTATAATGATTAACTGACCATTTTCAAATTTTGGTAAAGAACGTTAGTTCTCAAGGCAACATGAGCCCTCGTTATAAGTGGGACAATGCAAGAAGAGGAGCCCCCTATATCTACCTTAATATTGGCTAATGGCTCCCAACATTGATAAATTGACAACTTTTTCTGAAATCAATGACACTAATCTTATTTGACATACAAAAATTTATAAATGCCTATAATGGATTCTCCATCCAAGGCGGATTGAAAAAACTTCTGAATCTTATAAACCAAATAAATAAGAATTTTCATTATAGTTATCTATTGTGGCTGATACCCTAACTTTCGTAGGGTCTTATAGTTTATAATTGTATTGTACAATCATCTTATCTTTCTAATAAAATATGTGATGTTTTATTTGACATTTAATTACATTAATCTACAAATCGATAAACTAACATCCAAGGTTATCTTGTAGTTTAAACATATATGTAAGACATATTGGTGGATCATGTTTAAGTGATAACCTAAATTGTTTCTAGTAGATGAATAAGGCTGGATACCTTATTCTAATGACACTACGAGTATGGTCCGTTTTGTAGATGTTACAATTGTTGTAAAGTGCTGAAAAGTAATCTGATCTTCATCATTCATGTGGAAGCATGTGAGCGGGGGTATTCTATACAAAGCAGCTTATGTCACACCCCACCCCCAGACCACCTTCTACACCTGGAAGAGGGATGCGACTGCAGCAGTTATCAACCCTTGAGCTGACACTTACTGTCTAATGATTCTTGCGGAATAACTCTGATACCATACTATAACTTCTACACAGCGGAATGATTAAGTCAAAGAGATAAACTATAACGGATTAAGTAGGCCCATCTTTTATTACGATAGTGAAATAACGTTAATACAACTTAAGGACTTAACAACAAAGTTTACAACGACAACCGTAAAAATCCTCCGGAAGTGTAATTGGGGCACGTGGCAGACCTTGACCTTAGCAGCATCCTGGAACTTCTCATCTTCTGCTACCTGATGGGAGGATTAAGAAAACATTTTGAAGAGTGTGAGATACTAAGCCCAATGAGTGGTTCTTTTAAGATGAAAATCACTTTGAAAATCATTATTTTTGGGAAATCAATCACATGCCAACACTCGCATTATAACTCATGCACAGTCAAAGATATAATCATGCAACTAGTAATCTTTATCCCAAAAGCTACACGTAGCATGCATATCATATCATCAATCAATACAATCATCTATGGAAACCTTCCTATGACCCCAATTCCCGCCAATGTAC
>NW_024064773.1:1419992-1477970 GCF_009727055.1 Benincasa hispida | reverse complement strand
ATGAATTTAAAAAGAAAATGAATTAAAAGGAAAATGAATTTATATATTATTTTTATGTTTGTGTCTAACGGCTAGTTTTTGACACATGTATGTTTTTTTATTTTTTGGATTAATTTTAAAAAGAAAATGAATTTCAAAAGAAAAGAAATTTAATATTATATATTGTTTTATATCTAACGACTAGTTTAGTTTAAAATCTCCACCATTGATTTTTCTTTTCCAAATCCAATGGTCCAAATTAATGGTGGTTTCTAAAAATTTTTTCCATATCTATATAAACCATCTTCCTCTCCAATTTTAAATTTCAATATCCTCCAAAACTCAAAAGTTCCATTGTTGCTCTCTTAAGTTCCCAATTTTTTTTTTCTTTTCATCTTATTTTTGAGAGAGTGTTATTGTATTGTGAGGATAAATTTGTTGAGTGCTTAAACTTGTAAATCCACTCTAGTGAGAGTTGTATTGTGTTCTTCAAAAATTCCAACATTTCTTTTTAAAGTCAATCCAAAAATAAAAAACATACCATGTGTAAAAAACTAGCCGTTAGACACAAACATAAAATAATATTAAATTTATTTTCCTTTTAAATTTCTTTTAAATTTCAATTTTTTTATTTTATTTTAAATCAATCCAAAAATCAAAAGTCCATCATATGTTAATCTCTTAATGATCCACCATTCAACCAATATGCGGCCACATGTCTACATGCAAATGGTCTGGTTATGCCACGTCATCTGCCACGGTATTTTCTCTATAGACTTGTTTTGGTCATGTCGTCTTCGTTTTAGCTCCGATTTGAGTGATTTAAGAGGTGTTGGAATCGTTACTCCGAGCTCTACGCTATGGACATATTAAAATACTACTATTTTCAGTAATTAAAAATTTAGTTTGTTATCATCAAAATATTGATTAATTAATTAATTAGAATTAATTAATTTGAGATTAAGGGCCAAAAAACCAACAACATTTGCTATACAGTAGGGATTGTCAATCGTTATCAGTCCAATCCAGGATTAGATCACTAGATGGTGGTCAAAACGATCCTCAAGTATCTTCAGAGAACGAGGGACTACATGCTCATGTATAGAGATAAGGATTTGATCCTTATAGGATACACAAACTCTGACTTTCAAACTGATAGAGATTCTCGTGAATCGACATCAGGGTCAGTGTTCACTCTGAATGGAGGGGCTGTAGTTTGGCGAAACATCAAGCAAGGATGCATCGCGAACTCCACTATGGAAGTCAAATACGTAGCTGCTTGTGAAGCTGCTAAAGGGATTGTTTGGCTTAGGAAGTTCCTTACAGATTTGGAAGTTGTTCCAAATATGTCTTTGCTGATCACTCTATATTGTGATAACAGTAGGACTGTGGAAAATTCAAAGGAACCTCGGAGTCATCGTAGAGGCAAGCGTATCGAACGGAAATGTCATTTTATCAGGGAGATTGTGCATCGCGATGATGTGATAGTCATGAAGATCGCATTGGAGCACAACGTTGTCAATCCATTTACAAAGGCCTTCACGACTAAAGTGTTCGAGGGTCATCTGGAGAGTCTAGTATACGAGACATACGGCAACTTGTCTAGGGAAAGTGGGAGATGATACTGGGGTATAGAGTATGTCCTAGTTTATTGTATATTGTACTTGTTTTTTCTGTATTTTACATTAGTCTCCCGAGGCATTAGAACTAGTGGGAAATTGTTGGGATTGGTGTTCTAATTCTTCTAGAGTCTCGTAGTTTGTAAACTTTATACACATTGTTATTAATAAAATAAAATTTATTTTATTTGCATTTACTCATATCCAATAAACAAAGATTTGTGATTATTTATATAAACTTAAGCATGTATATGAGATATACAAGTGGATCATGCCTTAAGTAATAACCTAAAAGGTCTGTAGTATACGAATTAATGAGGGATACCTTATCTTGATGACACTACAAGTATGGCCCGCTTTGTAGAGGTTTACAAGTTTTGTGAACTACTACAGATGGTTTGATCCTGACCATTCATATGGAGACATGCAAGCGGAGGTGTCCTATACAAAGAGTTTGTATAAGACCAGACCACGAGATGATTAATCTCTTTATATAACACCGTTGATACTTGAGACTTACATCTCACTTAAACAACCATAGGTGACATGACCTTAATCCTGAATGTTTTGGGAACTCCTACCTTTGAGGGCGGTCCTTTGATTAGTATGGGTGAGAGTGACCAGATTTCCAACTCAACAAGCCTACCTTTTTGAAGATTTGTCTGATTGGGGAGTTGGGAACTCAATTACACAAGACGGAATTCACTCCTTCACCGAAGCAGGGGTAAATAGGTAGATTGCTCCCTTAAGGGCTGATTCTGGGTCTTGAACATATTGGCCACATCCTCTCTTTTGGAAGAGAGGACCCAGTCATAGTAGGACTATGATTCATTGTTCATTAAAGGAATCAGTGGTACTTAAAGAGTTAGATGTAACTATAGGAGCAAAATGATAAATTGGCCTAGCTGTACTTATGAGCGATCTGTGAAGGGTTATCGCACTATTGATTGGTTGATATGGACACAGAAATATATCTGTAGTGAGAAGAGTGCAGCCATCAGTCTTTAGTGGAGTGCCCAACAGTTAACGGATGGTGGATCCCGTGACTAAAGAGTTATTCACATACTGTTGGAGCTTCAAGCTACAGGTCCATAAGGTCCCCTTGGTAGCTCAATGGATTCAAGTTGAGAATCAGTTCTTGGGTTAGTTTGAAGTGTTCAAATTAACAAGGGGAAATTCAATTATATATGATATAATTGGTGTGATGTATGAGATACATCAAGTGGAGGATTAATGTAAATATGATTTACATTAAGTACCATAAAATAGAAAAAGAACTATAGTTTGTATGTTTCATGAAATGAAATATTAAAACTATAGGTTATAAGTATAATATGGTAAGTTGATTATCATATTTATTTATAATATATTAATTATGTGATAATTAATTCTTTTTCTTTAATAACCAATTAAGTGAGAGGTTATTGGTGGTTTTATAGTAACCGTGAGATAAAAGGAAAAATATTTTCCTAAAATTAGGTTTACTTCATTCAGAAATAACTCACGGATAAGCTATCAAGTGAAAAAGCTTCACTAAGCGATAGCTTTCAAAAACTAAACAATAGTGCAACTTTAACTATACGATAGTCATTCAGCTGATCTAGCTAAATGATCGTTTAAGAGTTGATGATACGATCGTTGACCTTTTGATCGTACGATCGAGTGGTAAGTCTATGTGATGGGCTGCCATTTACTACACGATTGAGCATATCATCTATACGATAGACAATGTATTATCTCCCACTTGCTCGATCGTTGTCCTCCAGTCTCTTCCTCAAGCCAAGATCATACATAGCCCACAACTCCTGGATTCTCACACCGAGAATACCAAGGTAACTATTGTGATGGTGTCCTTACTCAGTTCGTGGATCGAGTTGGACTCAATTTGATTCGTGGAGGTTGTGATCATTATGTTCATTGTGTTTGTGCTGTGTACCGGTCGTTGCATTCGAGGGCTATGTTGCTGTTCTTGGATGCTTGCAGATTAATCAAAGGATTCGTGAAGAATGTTTCTTCAAAGGTATGCATCTTCTATCCCTTGTATCATCTTAAAGCATGTTGTAGTTTCTAGTTTTGCATGATTTGTTAGTTTTTGTTTTTGTACTATAATTGTTTATGTTCAATCGGATTGGAATTTGGAACGATCCCTTCCACTGCTCATGGAAATCCTCATGTTTGATTTCCTTCAAGTATACATTAATATTGCTAAAGATTCATGTGAAATAGTGAACTTGCATCGATCATCTCTAAAAATCCCTGCTAACCCTATATCATGTGTTATTTTGCATCAAAATGTCTATTTTTGTAGCTATTGTAGGAATCGATCGCATGCGGTGATCCCAGACCATCGCAAGGTTTATCAAATGCGTTGATCTTCGTGAAGACTAGTTCATCGCATGGAATGTCGCAACTACAGAGTGATAACCATGATAGAAGTATGATCACAAAGAGTGGGTAGAATGAAATGATCCTTCATGAGAAGCAATCATGAACGCATGCCTCAGGATTCCTGAAAGTGTACATTAGATATTCTGACATGCTTCCTGATCGTTGACCATGATGCAGTGCTGACATTCTCACCTACCACATCAGTGATGACAACTAATCAAAGCAGGACTACCAATGTTATTGGCGTTTGAGCTCTATAAATAGAGCCTTAGAGCCCAAATTCCAAGCATCTGAGTATCTGCCTTGGGCATATTCTTGTGATCACAAATGAGAGCATTAAAAATACATTCTTTGAAAGTTCTTCAATCCCAGAACCCTTTCCGAGTGACGACCGGAGCTTCGCTAGAGATAGAGCTTGAGAGAGACTACTCCACCGCCCATCCATGGCACAACCGACAACCTTGACGTACATCTGATGGAAGCAAGAGATTACCTACATCTAGCCCTCCACCCCTCCTCTTACCTCTGTATTGTATTACATTTTGGCTTAAAACATTAATACATTTTGTAATCAATGCATCTCTTTAGTTTCTTCAATGCCATTTTCATCATCTTCTTCTTCTTTATCATCTTTTACTTTCATCACATGAGTTAAGTGTTGATTGCAAGAGTTATTACATACTATAGAGATATAACGCATGTAGCAAACCACCGAGAGGTGTACGTTGCACGAGTATAGTGATTCAATCCTATTTTCTTAGTGCGATGCTATCACAATGCTTGTCTATGAGCTGAGTAGCTATAACCAACTGCCTGAGAGGGTAAGTAATGGAACTCACTAAGCAAAGTAAGTAGAGTTCCTAGAGATAGGAATAATCTTATGCTCAACGCAACCATGCGTTATAGAGATATAAGCATGTGACTGACCATCAAAAGGTATGTGATGCGTTAGTGTGGTGAGTTGGGATTACCCTTGTGGCCAAGCTTAATGATACGATTAATTTATCCACTCCATAATTTTATTTCTCCATACATCTTATTACGCGTTAACAGTTGTCGTATCTCTGCCAATTCTCATAGTCAAATTTCCATTGCTTAGAATGTTTAGCTAGGAGTAGGAGTAGCGCATAGTCAATTAACTTCTTTCTTGTTATTCTTATTCTCCGCCTTAAACGCATTACTTTACAAACATCATTTAGTTACAAGTCCTTGTGGCCAACCTCGAATCATCCCGAGAAACTTGCGTTCTCGTTATACTTGGTGAGAGTGCAAGAAAACTTGTGATAGGAACATATGGTCATTGCATACAGATTAACACATATTACATACTCTTCAGTCTAATGCATGATCATCAACGCATATCAAAAGTGATTATATTTCCCTCGCGTCAACCACGTTCATGGGAGGGTTTGGAGGATCGACTACAGAAAGGTCCATTCGAATCTGTCACACGACTGTGGCTTCTTCCAGGCTCTCTTGTGTGCTCAACTCTTTCTGCTTTCGACGCTTTCACCTTTGTTCTTGCTTCTTCAACGAAAGGTCCTTTCTATTTCAGGATCTGACTCAACAAGGCAAGGCCTTCTTCTCATGCACCAACTCCTTCTTGCAAAACAAACAACAACAAAGAGTTAGATTTTTCTTCAAATAGAGTCAATGCGATTGCATTGATCAATCATGGTCAACAACAAACTTAAAAATTTTGCTAGTCCCCGGTAATGGCACCAAAAACTTGATCGATCATATGTATGAGCAATAAAATGGTATGAATAAGCAAGGTCTTAGTTCAAGCATGCACTATTGATGAAGTAATAGACTTGGAATATTCCAAGTGTCAAATCCCTCAAAACTAGATTGACTTTTAATTTAGTTATGACTATAAATCAATGAAACCAAGATAACAAATGAAAAGTTTATATTGTGGTAGTGAGGGGAAAGCTTAAAAATATTAAACAGTGGTAATTGAACAGTGGCAAGCAATGCTCCAACCTTTCGAGTGTTGTGTCTTAAGTGATCTAGCCATATTATACCATGACAGTGAATTACAATGAATAGACACCCACATCTATTGTGTCAAGTTCATTTAAAAGGTCTAAGCAACTAATGCCTAATGTTTCCATGGTTAGCTAGATCTTAGATTAATTCAGGTTCAGTTTCTTTATCCTATGGTGCCCCTTATTTCTAAGGCGATGTGACAATTCTATTTCTAGGCTCGAAGTCTCATATCCCTCTGTGACATTTGATTATACCCTAACCTTCTCGACATTAGAGCTTTGCTAGATGATTGAATTAAGTGGACAGTTTAACTTACCGATTTTATTTTTAAACTCAATAAAGGGAATGTATAAAACAAAGTGGTATGAAGAACTACGTTACTTAAGTCATAACAATCCTAAGGCATTCACATTGTTGAACCCCTAGGAAGATTTAGCTCATGATAGATGATAAAATAATAAACTTTATTAGATCATAAATCATAGCTACAATATAGAGTTCGATTAATATAAATGAAAATAAAGGAACGACAAGAAATAAATAAATGGAACAATGTTGGAAAATACAATTCAAGAGGTCTTGGGACAAGTCCTCAATTCCTTAGTCTTTCCCTAGGTTGATTCTCCTTTTTCAAGGAAGAATCATTTCTCACCACTCGCTTTCATGGGATGAGATGACCTACACTGCTACGCCTCAGAGAAACTTTCGTTCTTAAGGCTACTGACTTGGAAAAATCAAGAAAATGTCCAAGGTGTCGATCTAATGACAGGTATAGTGAAGAATGGTGGTGGTCTTGGCGGTGGAGAGTTATATCCCAAAGTAAAGAGCTTCTTATCTTTATATAGACTCCAAATCGGTTAAGGATGGCCAAAATTCATAATCTGAGGGTTTACCAGGCGAAATCGAGGTTGTCCAACTGATTGAAATGTGAAAAATGCAACCATGATTGATTGGTTCGAAATCCAGAAAATTATGGCATACTAATACGGCCGCATCAGACAAACATTAGTAATCTAGCCAAAATCACTTGCAAAAGTCCACAAAATCACCTCAAAATTAATCAATTACAACTTTTGAGCTCATTAAGACCCTCCTAAGCACATTTTAACTTATTAAACTAAATTTAAGGGAAAACATATGCAGTAATCGATTTTTCCAAGTAAAAGTGCACAAAACACATGCAATAATCAATTTTTCCAAGTAAAAGTACACAAATAAAAGCTCAAAAACATGAATTTCATCGAATGCATCAGATATCATATAAGATTATATGCTAAGGTAAAGAAAGCTCAAACTAACTCATAAAAATATGTATCATCGTTCAAGAGATTAAAGAATTTGAATCTTCAAACCTATATATAGTTGAATTAAACAAAACCGTATAAGATTAATTTTTTGAGACAGATCATAAAGTACATATTGTCTTAATAGGAATAATCGTATTAAGATTAATCCTATTTTTGACACACTATCCAAATTTCTCCCGTTTTGTGCTGAAATGTTAAAGCAATAAACTTGGGATAGTGTGTCATTGAAAATAGGGCAGCAAATCTCAAGGTGGAAAATGTGTTTGTCTTGACTCAAAAATCAACCGTATTCAGCTTCTGTTTGGTAGGAAATTTAAAAACTGAAATTTTAAAATAAATAAATTTCATGCTTTTAAATATGGGTTCACTAGTCGATTTCGAAATTAAATTTTAATTTAAATAATTATTTAAAATATATTTGATACTATATATTTAGAATTATAAAACTAATTGTAGTTACCCTCCACTAATATTTAGTTGACAATAAATTACTATTAATTTATTTTTAAATACGATTTATGTTAAAAAAAAAATATGTAATTATTTTTTGTAATATTATATGATTTTACAATATGTTACATAATATATATCATTTTTAGGAAAAATGAATTGAGTTTATAACTTTACATATTGTATTTATAAATGTGTTTATCTTAATCTAATCCAATTCAAAATCTTAATACAATAAAAACATAAAAATATTGTTTTTATAATTTACACTATTTAGATCATAGAATTTGAAAACTGTTTTTAAAAATATAATCCGAGTCATCTGTCAGACATATATCTGCTAAACTCAATGAACTTGAAAACATATAAGAGAATTAGGATTCTTTACCAAACAGAGCCTTATTTATTATTTCTTTCTAATTTAGATATATTGTGGTTATGTGGTGAAAATATATAGACTAAATTTAGACATTTGAAAACACATCAATAAAATTACAAAAGAATTCAAATTTTAGATGTTAAATTGATATTTTAGGTCTCCATATGGTAACTAATTTTTATTGATATTTGTGAGTATCTAGGCCAGCTTACGCGCATCTCGAACTAACCCTATAAAATTTGAGTGTAAAGAAAACTCATAGCATATTAAATTCTAGATAGATAGCTACCATAGATTAAACCCATAATCTCTTAGCCTTTATTAAGGTCATGTCCCCTATTTATCACTAGGCCAACCTATGATGGTTGTGTTGAGTTTCAATTTTATCTTTAAATAGCTTAATTTTTTTTTATTTTAATCCAGATGGATTGATTAGGTCTATCTCAAAAAATTAGTCTTATACGATTTTTTTAATTTAATTATATGTAAGGTGGAAGATTCAAATCCTCTAATCTCTTTAACAATGATACATAATTTATAATCTTATATGATAGCTGACAATACTAGACATAGAAAGAGAGAGGTGATAAGTTTACTTATGTATAAATTTAATTGACTAATTATATTAGGTTTTGAATGGAAAAGAAATGAAAGATATGATTTTGCCTCTTAAATTTGGTTGGCAGGAAAGGATCACTTGTAATAAAGGTTTTTTAGATGGGAAAAAATAATAACTTTACTTTTTAAGTTTTCTTCAATTTCATTTAAATTTAAATCGTGTTGAACACTTATCAAACGTTTGAAGAACAATTTGTTGTAAAGTTTATCGTACTAAAACTTTTAGTATTGCAGTTATGTTTCATAACCATTATGAAAATTAAATTTATGAACATCATTTTCATCTATTGATTTTTCTGTTATAACATTATCTACTTTTTAAGAGGGTTTTAAAGAACCTAACCAATTTTTTTTTTTAAAAAAATAGTTTTTAACTATATATTAGTATTATAATGATATAGTTTGTCAATCTAATTTTTAACTTAAATGAAATTGATAATCGTAATCGATCTTGCAAGGTAGAAAGATTTGACATACATTATATAACCTCTTAACAAGAGAATATCTTAACCATTAGATAATGTTCCAGATATGATATCTTAACCATTGAATAATCTTTATATTAACTCAAATATATAAACTATTTAACAAAAAGTTAATTGATAATAGAAAAAATTAACTTTTTAGTTCCAGGTTTTAAAGAGTTGGTGTTTTTTAGTTACTAAATTTTTAAAATATACCTTTTTAGTCCTCAAATTTTTAAGAATAGATACGTTTGGTTCTTAAATTTTCTAAATGCACCTTTTCAATCCTCGTTTTTAAGTATAGGTTTAAAATGTCCCTCAAATAATTATTTATTATTATTTTAAACAACTATATAGCATTTTTAAATTAGAAAATTTATTTTTAAATATTATCTCTTCTCTCTTACATTATTCTTTAGAAATATTTTTTTAATTTTAAATATCATATAATTGTTTAAAAGAATTACTTCAACCTTTTTAAAAAATCGTAGACTAAAAAGTTACATTTTAAAAATTCAAAGACTAGATGCACTTATTCTTAAAAATTCGATGCCTAAAAAAATATATTTTAAAATTTAGGAACCAAACAAACAAATTCTTCAAAACCTGAGAACTAAGAAGGTAAAAAAAACTTTTCATAATAGTAAGTATGATTTGTCACTAAATTACTATACAAAATGTTTAAAACCATTTGTAACTTGTAACACTTAAAATTACCGTTTGTGTTACAAATAAACTCATATATCAAGCACGAGGTTTGCATATTATTTATTTTCAATTTTTGTTAATTCTGGTCCATGTAAAAAGTGAACATTTTCATCCTTTAATTTTCCTTTATCTCATTTCTTTCTATACAAAAATTAACAACACTTAATTCGCTTAAAAGGTTCCCACAATGTGAAAAAAAAAATGTGCTCAAATTTTTTGAAAATTTTTGCATATAAATATAAAAATAAATCTTAATACATGAACTAAAATAAACATAAGTTAAAAATAAAAGAACTAAAATAAATATGATAAATACGAAGATTAAAATGTAGTATTCAAATCAATATGTGATCAACTCATAACTTCAAGCCATTGCTCGATTAATTAAGACATTAACTTTTTTTTAAATGTTAAAAGTTTGACTTTGTGCCCTATATTAGAAATGCACACACTCAAGAAAAAGAAAAAGAAAAATAAATAAAGAGTTAAAATAATATTTTGTTCCTCATAAAGTTTTTCAACTTTCAATGGTCTTGTTTTTGTCCCAATATTAGTATTAATCTTAAATTTAGTCTCTCGAAGTTAATTTTTAGCAAAGTTAATTAAATAATAATGACAATTTCCAAGTAAGGAAATATAGTATGTATATATGTTCTTTACCTAGAGGATTAAGATACCAAAGAAAATTAAGTTTTTCTTAGGTTTTGCTTGGTCGTGCGAACACTTTGAATAGACTTGTCAAGAAGATGATCTCATTAACCAGTCTCGTTGTTATATTCTCTGTTGGAAGGCGGACGAAAATCTAGATCACCTTCTTTGGGGTTGTCAGTTTACAAGATCAATGTGGAATTGCTTCTACAAGAGTTTGACATACAAATTACTAGCCAAAGGGATATTCGTGCGATGATCGAGGAGTTCCTCTTCCATCCATCTTTATCAAAGAGAAAGGCCATTTGTTGTAGTCTGTTAAGGTGTCGGTGTGTTATGGGACATTTGAGAAAAGAAACAATAGGATAAGTTTAGGGAGTTGGACAAGGATCCTGACAATGTTTGGTCCTTAATGAAATTTCACATTTCGCTTTGGACTTCTTTCAAAGCTTTTTTTGTAATTATTCACTTGATAACATATTACTGAAAATCTTGGATTTTTTTTGTGAACTTATTTTTTCATGCCGAAAGAAGTTGTTTATATGTGTATTTATTATATATATACATGTTTTTAAACTTTATAATAAAAGTGCTAATAGATAAAAGAAAAAATTTTAAAAAATCAACGAAAGTAAAAAACTAAAATTAGACAAGTCAAAGTAAAAGAACTAAAATTGAAGGATATTTTATCCTAAATATAACCCTAACTTCGGACCGTACAATTTGTGAGTCAAATATCCCTTAATGGGATTCAAAAAATAAACGTATAAATTTCTTAGACGGAGAAACCCAAGAAAGTGAGTGGCCTAATATTTTTAGCCATAATTACGAAATCCTGAAGCTACTAACTGCCCCAGGTTTGTTTAATAATTATAATTTGTCTACATCATTCCAGCACTCAAACTACAGCTTCTTTATCCAAAAATGCTATGTTAAATGTTAAACAACACCTCCTTCACTTGACTCTAGGAACTTCTAGATCTAATAAGCCAATGTATAACCTAAAATTGTTCTTTCCCCACGTCTCAAAAGTGTCAAATAAATCCCTATGTTGATTATCTTACAAACAATTCTAAATTTCAGGGACTGACTTGAAATCAATTTTAGAATAAATGGACTAAACAAACATTAATTACCTAGTATGTTATAGACACAATATGGATAGTTCTAGCGTGTTTTACTTCACAACTTCCAACCATACAAATACCATCCAAGAGGTCTCTTCCCATCATATTTTTTACTATAGCCACCATCAAAAGCAAGTGTATGTGTATCTTATCTTATAGTTCAAATGTTGCTTGTACAAAAGTTTCTTGACCCATCATCCATTGCAAAAGGCTTCTCATGTTCTAACATGCAAACTAACAGAACCACCAAAATGCAACACTCTTAACATTCCAACACCGACAAAATCTCTAGGCATCTATATCAAACCTCACAGTTACTCACTTATATGCCAATTAAGTTATGCTTTGTTGGCAAATCTGGACATCTATGTTACCTTTTCGCTTTCGACTAATCTACAAAATTAAAAACTTATCCTAGAGGTTATCTTTGGTCGGAGTTCTGCTAATACTTACAGGCAGTATTCAAATTTTCTAAGTTCTAACACTCTCCTTATTCTCAATCTAGGTGTTCCTATCTCCAAAAACACAGTATATAACGATCCAACACCTATTTCAAGCAAAAATGGCTACATGATAAAAACAGATGCTACACTTGATCAGACCAAGAAAGGCGTCTTACACCTGTAATCACCAGAAAATATTCTTAGCTCCATCAACTATCTTACTCATATTCCACTGTACATTAATTCTGTTCACTGTAAATAAGCCTATTCCTAAACACCCAACATGTTAACATGTCCTTGATACCTCAAAGACGATGAATGGAGGATGCAGAACACAGACTATAGTTTCAAAAACTATTCCTCTAAAATGGATGTAGACTACTTGAGCTACCTAGTTTCTTGATCATTTAATTCAATTTTTCTACCTAGACGCTTTTCTTGTAGGAATGTGCACCCTAATGCAAAGGCATTTCTCCTTTTTAGCATAAATTCCTAGGTTAATATTTTGTTAGTGCTACACCTTTGTCTCGATTTCATCAGGTAAATACAGGAAGATCACAACATTGTCATTCAAATCCCCATTGTATTACAACAAAGTTATCTAAAGAAATCTCATTAGTCATATTTTCTTCTCTTCATTTTTCTTTTTTCTGTCTCCTTGTTTGAATAGCAAATAAGACGAGAAAAATTAAATATGAACATGAGTGGCAACAGTAGCATTCTCTTCTCTTCTTTTTCTTTTCCTTAAGACGGACATAGGCCAATCTATACATGTACATAGATCTATTTACAGCAGGCTTAGGAGGTTGCAGGAAAAGAACATACATACGACATAACCGAAATAAAGAGAACATTGAGCTAGAAGGCTTCCTCTGGCATTAGAAAGTTGTGATATTCAAGCTGTGTCATCTCTCCTCCATTCACTGAATCGAATTGGCATCGGTAGAAGCTACATACAATTAAAAATGGCATATCAAGATTCTAAAACTCCAAAACCGCAGTAATACAACAAAACAGAACATGGAAATAGAGGGGGTAAAAGAAAATGGTTCTACAAGTTGAGGAAATGGAAGAAAGTAAATTTTATCGATGTTAACGAAGGGGAGTCATTGATAATACCAGATTGAATGGACGCTTTCACAATTTAGGGTAGTGCTAAAGAAAAGAAAATGTACCAACTAACAAATGGTTCAAGTTAAAGCAGAAAAAAGAATTATCTATTTGCAGACTATGAAAATAGAAACGTTTCACATTAACTATATATTTATCTGAAAATATCAAATTTATAGTCAGGTTTTCCAAACAACCCTCATCTTAATTGCTATTCTGCATAATAATCGTCAAGTGAAATAAATATAGTGAGAAAAGAGCTACAAAGACATGGTACCTTCCGTCCATTCCAAGGATTACTACCGTATTCTTCTGGTGACCAAAAGCAACGACATACTGAGAGCCTTCATGCAAGCGAAACTGAGCAACAGACCACTCTGACTTGAAATATTTTGGCAAGACACCTATAGGTGCAAGAGTGTTCATTATATCCAGAGGCAAAAAAGAACATTGGACGTTACTTGACATTAGTATGCTACAAAATAATAAGGATAATCTCCAATCTCTGTCTTTCATGTTGTATTGCTGAAAAATGAAACATATATTACAAATAAAATGTGGACAGTATCAGCCCAACACTAAAATCTGTTGTTGCCTTCTAGTCTAAGCATTATCTTTTAGAGTGTGCAAGTAAATTTAAGGATTCCCTAGCTGTTGTACTAAGTGATTATAAAGCAATTGAAATGAAATGATTAATAACCAAATATAATGGAAATGGAAAAGGGGGGTTTTATTACCTTTGATGAAGGAAAATGAGGAGCCAGATGGTGCCACGGAAAGAGAAGAATCGTTCTGATGAGACATATCATTCCCAAGAGATCCAGAATTGACTTTAAGGCTGAATACATGGACAGTGCCCTTGTCACTGGAGACTGCCAGCCATTGGGCAGTCGATGAGAAAGCCAAACTGTATATCTCTGCTCTATCTGCACCTCTCCTTACCTGTACATCATAACCAGATATCACAAAGTAAATTCATTGCCACGTTAATGGGCACATTCCAACAATCTCAAAACTAAATGGGGAAAACAACAAAAACTAGAGTTCAACGTCCTCATTACACTAAAATTCTAACAATTCAGAACAAACCAAGAAAAAAAAACTTCAATTTCAAGAACACTAACACACCTCTTGAAGCAAATTTCCATCAAATGTGTTGAATATCCGAACCAAAGTTCCCTTGGTGCTAGCTGTAGCTAGCAACTGCCCGTTCGTCGTAAGCGCAAAGCAAGCGATCCTCGAGTCGTGAGCCATAATAAACTTTGTCCGCCGAGAGGCATAATGCTCAACCCTAACCTGCCCCTTCTGCAATCCAGGGCAGACAAGCACAAGCGAAGTACTCAACTGGGAAACAGCACAAAGACCCTTAGGGTTCGCAATAGTTTCGATCTGATGCAGCAACTTCAAATCCGCAAAATTATACACAAAAACCTTCTGTTCCAAAATAACAATAATCCGGTCTCTCTGTAGACGAACACCACGAACAGCAGAGCGAAACGAAAGCTCCCCAATACACCGGCTCTGATGATCATCCCAAATCATGACTTTATTAGGCGGATATTGAGGGTCCGGCCCACCACCGACAAGAGCCAAAATATTACAACGAAAAAGCATCTCAACAACACCAACACCACCCCCACGGTCAAAATCCCTCCGGAAAATCTCGCGGAACGGATCGCAATTGTAGATCCGAAACCCCCGGTCAGTCCCTGCAGCAAAGCAGCCATGGTCTTGATTGAAGGAAAGATGCAGCAGAGAAGGCTGCAAAGCAAGCGATTCAACCGCCGGAGACAAACCGGTCGGCTCCGTCGTTTGAGGCGGCGCCGATGAGACGGAATCGGAAACGAAGCGTTCCGAGTCGGCGATGGCGGGTGGGGGGTTGGGGTTAGAGTTGGGATTGGGCCATGGAGGGGAAGGGAAAGCGGAGAGGGTCTCCATTAGAGAGAATCAAAGGAATTGAGATTCAGATGAAAACCAAGATGAAGAATCTTAAAGATGATGGTTTTAGAAGAAAGAACAGAACAAATTCAAGCTTCGAAGGGTTGGGGTTTGAGTGAAGTTACGGATTTGACTTGGGGATTGTGAAGTGATTCCAGATGGTGTTTGGGGGTATTTTTGTCATTTCGTTGTGCCTGATTATTCCGTTTTTGTTCGGCCAGTGAACGACACGTAGTTGTACATGACGTAATTAGCTTTGTGCCCAAGCGATTTGAGTTAGAAAATCGACCTGTCGGCTTGGGATTTTGGACTAATTATAGAAGGGCAATTTTGGAAAACTAATTCGTTATTTCTATCATAAAAAATTAAATTACAAATTTAGTCTAACTTAAGATTTTGTAATTTTGGTAGTGACTTTTTTATAGGCTTTTTAATTAATGCATCAAATTTTAATTCTATATCCAATAGATTATTGACATATTTAATATTTTTTTAAAAATTTATCAATCTACTTAAACACAGTTTATGGTTTAGTATATTTCGTCAAAAAAATTAATTTCTTTTCCATAGATTGATTGGTTTTAAAAAAATTTCAAATATGTCAAAAAATTATTGGGCATAAATTAAAATTATAATGATATTTACTAGGTGTTGACTTATTCTTAAATCTATTGGTGGCTCATGACTCATTAATTTCTTACATTATGGGGCTAAACAACTTCATCTCATTGAGGATCCTACATTGGAAAAGTATCTCACGATATTTATAAGATAGATGTGTTACTCCTCCTATCGTCAATTAGTTTTGAAGTGGAAGTTATATTATCTAATATGATATTAGACTCCAAAAAGTCCGTAAAAAAATTGTAATCTGAATCAAGAATGGTTAATTAAAATAGGCACCGTCTTGAGGAGAATTAACTCCACACTTAGTTCATGAATCTAATAGAGACAAAATTAAAAGATTAGAAATCTTTATGCATATTTTAAGATTCGTGAATCTATTAGAAACACTCGGAAATTAAGGAATATTATTGTAATTTGCCATTACATTTTTAAAGTAGATTTTTGGTCAATGATATGCATCTTAATTAGTTGAATTATGTTCACGTAGGTTAAAGACTTCAAAGATGGTTTGCTCTACATTCCTTGTGAATTCCTCTGGCCTCCTTGGTCGTTGTTACCTCCCCAACTGAAGTTAGGGTGATTCCACCAACCCGGATTATATGTGTTGTTGTACGGGTTATTCTGAATGGCGTACACTGCTAGACACGGCCCCTATGTGGGTGACTGTGTAGCATGCAGGGGTGGTCGTCAGCTCCGCCAATAAGGATTTTACTCTTGCTAGACACGACCCCTATGTGGGTGACTTTGTGGCCTGCATGGGTGGTCGTCAGCTCTGCCAACAACGATCTGACTTCTGCTAGACACTCTATGTGGGTGACTGTGTAGCCTGCAGGGGTGGTCGTCAGCTCCGCCAACAAGGATCTGACTCCTGCTAGATATGTCCCCTATATGGGTGACTGTGTAGCCTGCAGGGGTGGTCGTCAGCTTCGTCAATTCTTTTCTGACTTTTGCTAGACACGGCCACTATGTGGGTGATTGTGTAGCCTACAGAGGTGGTCCATAAATTATCGAAACTACCCTAAAAGTACCATCAAAATAGACCAGGCCTTCTACATGCCTATTTTAAAAATAGTTTGGTTTTCCTTGTTGATTATCGTAGAAAAACTAATTAATAAATAATTGAGAAACAAGGTTTGGTTATATCCTTCCTAATTTAGAAATGGTCTTCAAAAGACTATTTGAAGAATTTTGGTTGACATGTTTTAATGCAGCTCTTAGTAAAGCCAGATTGGATTTGTAGCTGCGAAGTTACAACCAAAAGTGGTTGTAGGTGTGAAGTTTTTTTTTTATAAATTCTTTAGTCTTAATTAGAGATCGAGAGATGTCTCACATTGAAATTCTTAGAAATGTTCATGTATTGTCCTCTAAATAGAAATCCTAGATAATGTGCATCTAGTTTTATCGGAGTTAAACCATTCATGTTATTAAAGGTTTATTTGAGAATTAAAAAGAAGCCAATACATTATTATTATTATTATTATTATCATCTCCTCCAAAGTGAGCTTTATTCAACGATTATTATCTCCTCCAAAGTGAGCTTTATTCAACGATGATTTGCATGATTTCCTTTCCTAGAGGTTCGATTCTCATTCCCTACAGCTGTTCTATTAAAAAAATGCCTACGCTACGATAAAATATTGCCAAAAAAAAAGTATTTTTAAATAAACAAAATTATTGATTATTGTTGATGAGTGAATTTTGGTATGTCGGAATAAAGCTAAAAATGAATATAATATAAGGTAAATCAAGATAATGTGAGATAATGTAAAATAAGAAAATAAAATAGAATAAGATTAAATATTGTTTAAGATTAGGAAAGTCTCATATTCTAATCCCAGTAGATTTAAGATACATCCTATATCAAATTTCCTATAAATATACCATAATGACTCAATTAGAGAGGTAACTAAAAACTTCCAACTTCTTCTCTATTCTACAATTCTTTTCTTGAATTAGGCATTAGAGTCCTTTTTGTTTGTTTTGTAGGTCATCTCTTCCCTAAATTATAAATTTATTGTTGTTGTCGGTGCATTTTCCTTGGCCAAGAATTGACATCAACAATTGGCATCATCTTTGGAAGGAGTGATCTACCGATACAAAAAGGAAATCTTTGCAAAATAAAGAAAATAAAGGCACGATAGCTTACTTCCCAGTTCCCACAATCATGTTAAAGAATAAATTTTAAAGGCGGAAGTCGTGGGTGAATTAGATCTCTGTGACCAAAAAAAAAAAAAACCATGGGCAAATTAGATCCACATATATCTAATTCAAGAAGAAGAAATTCAAGATTAGAAAAATATTGTAAGAAGCATAGGTGGCCGCAAATGGCTACCAACGACAACGGTGATGGCTTCAAGCAGCAACGATAAGCAACCCCAATTGGCAATGACAAGCAGCGATGGCGGCTTCAAGTGGTCTCTTAACAATGACAACGATGAGTTCCGATGATAGCAACGATAAATGATGAGTTGCGGTGACGCGTATGATTCTTGCAATCCACACGAGCAGCAATCTGACAACAAACTATGCAAACCACGATAGCTAGAAGCTTATCTCCAAAACACATGTGGTGTGACTCCAACGGAGATCTAACCTTCTACGAGCAACGATTCTAATAACAAAGACTCAAACGGATGACTCCGACGAAGCCCTCGATTAGCTAATGATAATCACGAACAACCATAGCCGGTGAAGATCTCAACAACCAACATGCGATCCTTAACCTCCAACTAACAAGGTTCGACGTAAAGGGATTTGAATCCTAATGGAAACGTCTGATCGTGTTCTTTGATTTCTTGAAAGAATTAAAAATACAAAAACTAGAAGAAAAGGTTAAGCATCATATCTTTGCCAATAAACAACAACAACAAAATCTTATCCTCAAACCGAAAAATTTCTCCTTGATATCTTCCTATTCCACGAGATCTTCCTTGCTACGACTCTGGTAAGGATCTAAGGGAATAGGGGAAAAAATTTAGAGAACCCTTTTCCAAAATTTGGAAGAATTTTCATAGGAGAGAAATCTTTGCAGAATGGTTGTAGAGATTATGATGTAGAGTGTTAGGGAGTGCCATGAGGGCTCCCTAGGGCCCTGTTTATAAATCTCTACTCGGTCACTCCTATTAAGAGAATCCCTCACATATATTTTAAAATAAATATTCAATAATATCTAATAAAAAATATCTTCCTATTTAATATCTCATATTAAAAGGTTTAAAATATTTAAATCATATTTAAATATCTATCTTATGCAAATTCTCTTTAATTTGAATCTCAATTAAATTAATTAATTTTAATTGAATCATATTCAAATAAATTAATCCTCCCAATATCTATTTAATTTGAATCTTATTCAAATTAAATAATTTATTTATATGGATTTCATTCAAATAAATAATTAATTATTTGAATCACATTTAAAGAAATCAATTCTCCATAAAGTTATAATTTGAATCTTATGTATTTAATTGTGTTGGGTTTTATGTCCTAAAACTCGCAGTTTGTAAAATGATAAACATTTTCTATAATCGATATACTTGTTATTGATTTCATAAATTGTATGAAAGTTTAAATCCAATAAACTAAGACCCATGACTATTGTATGAGTACTTGAACTTTATGTGGAGACATAAGAGTGGATCAGGTTCGAGTAAATAGTCAAAATGATCTATGGTACATGAATAAGGTTGGGTACCTTATTCTGGTAACACCATTGGATGTGGCCTACTCTGTAGTTGTTACATAAAGTTGTAAAGTGCTACATGCGATGTGATCCTAATTCGTACATGTTATGACATGAGGAGTGAGGGCATCCTATGCAATGAGTTTGCATAAGATCAGGACTAAGAAATAAATCACTCTTACTTTATAACGATGTTTATTGTATAAGACTGGCTATTTCACCTAGATAACCTAGGTAGCTCGATCTTAATCCTGAGCTAACTATGAACTCCTGTTTATTCGGGATTGCCCTTAGATTTGCATAGGTGAGGGTTAAGGATCTCTTACTGAAGAGTTCCATGAGCGCGTTTGGATCGCTTCAATTTCACAGTGACCGAAATACAACAATATACATTCAACATACAGTTATGCAAACAAAAACTAATTATTGACATGCTAAGAACAAGATAAATAACAAGGGAGAGAGTTTCATACCAGTTGAAAATAGTCTTCGCACTTCGAAATTCCAATGCAGTGGAAACCTCCACGTGATCTACCAACACCCAGCAGTAGCATCGACAACAGTAGCATGAACAACGCACGAACACGAACGCCGTGGGGACGACACCACCACTAAAGAGCCCCGGGTATTCTCGGAGTGAAAACCCAAAGGGTGGTTGATGCTTGATTTTATGAAGTGGAAATGTGGATGCTATGCATTGATGAAATTACATTGTGCACTCAAGTTTCCCTAGCGGAATTCAAGTGTAAATTCCTCTGAGTTTCCTGGTAAGTCCAGGGTCGAACACAAGAACTTGTGAAAACAGATTGCGTTGATAATTTTTATGAAAACTTTGCGATAACCGAGTAAATAATTTGTTGGTTTGTTGTTGATTGCGTTGATGAGAAAATAAACAAATGCGGCGGATTTGAGAAAAGTCAGTTATGTGAGAGATGCAATGAGTATGCGATGAACGGGTTGAGAAGATCTTTAGCTAGCGTTACTTGGGAATGCATCAGACTATGCGATCATGTTACAACCATGTACAGTAAGCCATTTTCCAATGCAAATGTGATGCTCCTAAGTTTGGGACGCATGTGTTGAATGCAAAAATGTCCATAGAGCTTATCCCTAAGTCTCTACTCTTGTCCTATGCGATGATACAAAATGCATAAAAGCAAGGTGACCTCATACAATCATATCCTATCTCTAGGATGTATACGATGCGTTAATAACAAATAGTGCTCATTCCTAAGCTCCTATCTCTTGATTATGCATTCTAACATGGCTCTTCCGAGCCTAGATTCTAACCTGACCTTCCCAAGTCTAGATCCTGTCCTTAGACTACCCTCCCGAGTATCTCTAATGGACGAATGAAGCATTCATAATACAAGATAATCGCAAGAATAAAGATTCCCTAGTTGTGCTAGCTAAATGCTTCTAAACCCACTCAACTGATTTAGCTACTCATGCGTAAATAGCAGAGAGTGAACAATTATAGAGAAGGAAATTCAATTTTTATAAATGAGTTTGAGCACAAAATATCAATGGAAGTTAAAGGTAGAGAGCCTAGTAGCAATTCTTTGCTGACCGAGGCTTTTACTTGCAATCTCTATTCGGTTCTAGAGATGTTCCCGCTTCCACAGGCGTCGGCTCTCTCTCTGTAAGCTTTCGGTGCTCTCCCAAGCTTACCGGAACGATCTGCTAGCACAACCTCGTCCCTCGCGTCCGCCTTAAAATGAAAGGAAACTATGAATAAGGACGTGTGTATGAACTTCGAACTAAAGAATGGTGAACTAATCAATTGGTGAACCCCTTTTCTGAAAGCTACCCTTAGTATTTATAGACATCCAAGGTGAACAGCGGCTTCTCTCTCATGATTGTATAGATGGGACGGCTTTAATTCCTTATTGATGCACTGAATATTTGTCACCGAAAAACTGAATGTACTTGTGATCATTAACGGCTGTTAACTTAATTCGGATTTGACTGTCATCAGCTTTCTGTCCCATCACGATTAATTAACCTTTCACCCAGATGCGCCCACCATGTTGCGCTGACCAAGTTGTGGTGATCCTTCTCGGACGAATATTTGCGAACATAATCATCACAAAGCCTTGCGGTGAAGTTGCGCTCGACCAATGATTTCCTATGATCGCAATTTTTGCATTGCATCATCGCATATTCTGCACAAAAATACAAAAATCAACTGTTCTAATACGATGAACACATGCGATCGCAATATTATGAAATTGATGCTTAATGGATGAAAATTAACATATTTCATCAACGCAATCTAATATTGTCTAAGAACTTAGCACTATGATAACGTGCATTTCTGCCCGTTATCACACCCCCAAATTTAAACAATGCTTGTCCTCAAGCATAAGCTAAAGATTTCTTTAGCAAGTCAATCGCAATGTTCTTTTCCTAGATTTCTCAAAGATACTTCGTTCAAATCCTATATACCAAAATTTTCTTAAGTCTTATTCAAGTCTTCTCTCAAATTTTTTCTAAGACCTAGGGACCGCAAGCTTAACCTTCAAAAAGACTTTACTAACTTCTGGAACATCGCATGATTTATTTCAAAAAGAAACAAAAAAAAATCACCAGGGTGTCAAATGATTTTACCCTTGTATATTTCTTGTCATTGTTATTTTTTTTTTTCTGACCTTGCACTGATCCGAGTGTCTTGCCTTCGTTTTGGCTTGCCCCCACATGTGTCATGCAGACATCCAACTACGAGCAATGTGCTCTTTCTCAGACTAAACTCATGTCTACTTGGCAATGGAGATGTGATCATTTATTTATGTGTTGATCCTTGTGACTTACTTTCGTTTTGGCTTGCCTCCACGTGTGTCATGCGGACATCCAACTATGGGTAAGTGCCTTTCACAACTTAACTCTTATCAACATGGGTTTCCTATTGCATTGACAGTGGAGTTGTTATTCTCAAAATTTTCCCCTCCCTCTCTCTTTTTTTTTTTTTTTTAGAAAAGCAAGGTCAAAAATAAATACCTCACTTCCAAATTTAAAATGCGGCAATGTCCTTATTGCCAAAAGATTAAAATAAGTCATGCGATGTTCTTAGAAAGTTTTGTAAAGAGAGTTTGAAAGAAAGCTAGCAAAACCCCTAACTTCTAGCAATATTTCATGAGGTGACTATCTTAAAGTTAAGTTGACTTTAGTATATATGAAAGAAACAGAAGCATATTTTTCATCATTGAAATCATACTTGGCAAAGAGACATTATGCGGTAACTTACTAAATTCATCTATGTCGAATGATTGCGGTAATCAAAGAGGATGCGGTGATAAAAACTTCTAAAACTAAAATGTAATGCGGTAATGCAAAATTTTCTATTTTGCAGGTGAAATTCCGACATCCAACGCCGTTCAATCGCAATTGTCTTTTGTCCACCAGAGGTAGTTGTTCCAACAGTTATTTACAAAAATTAATGGACGAATTAATGAAAATTTAACCAAAGATAACAATTGCAACACTTAATTACGTGTAGAATCCAATTCAATGTTAAAAAGTATAGAATCCAATTCAATACTTTCCCAAAAATAATATTGCTCAATTTCAATTAGTTGACGAATTAACATCATCATTCTATGTACCAAAAGCAATAGTCAATATTTAATAATTTTTATTCTATATGCATTTATAACATATTGACTATTAGTTATCACAATCTTAATATCAACTTACCTCAAGAGGTTCTCAATGAATTGTTAACTTCCAATTAAATGCAACATATCTACCATTTTTAAATTCAACAAATCTATCAAACACAAGATGAAATTTTATTTCTCAAAATATAACCTGTAAATTCGTGTCTAATACATCCGATCAACTTTAAAAAGTTAGAGCCATCAAACAAGAAAGTGAAAGCTTACGTTTGTATTAGATTTATTTAAAGTTATAAGAATAATCTTACCATTTTTTCCCTCTAGCTTTCAAGGCACGCCAATCAAATCAATCCCATCAAGCAATCCAAACCGTAGATCTTAATCGTCAGGCATCCAATCAATGGAGTCCATTCCCATTCTCAACCACCTTACTCTAGTCCCGACCACAGACAATCCCTACTCTCCCCGCGCAATTTGAATTAACAACGGCAAAAATAAAAAACAAAAAAAAGCCGCCAGAAAAAAAAAAATCAATTTTTATTAAATATATATATTCTGCGGCGTTTCAGTGGAAGAGGAGAGCGTGGGAAGGAAAGGCTTCAGCATATTGATGAGGAGAAAATCCAGAACCCTAAGAACGACGATGACGACGAGGAGGAAGAAGATGAAAGGCACATTGACGAGGCACTTGCAGGTTCAGTTAGGGCAAGTTTCACTTGCTCCTCTCCACCTCCACCGCTCCTCTTCTTCCGCCGCTGCTTCCACCGCCGCTTGCTTCCAGGACTTGCCTGAATCTGAAGCACCGCCGACGGTCAACGCTTCCGATGCTCTCCCTTCCCCCTCTCCTAACTTTGAGGACAGAGATTTCATTCTTAGCCAAGACTTCTTCTGGTGAGTTTTGTTTCATTTGTTCCTTCCTTTTCCCTTTTTACCATTTGTGAGTTGGTTTGAGCTGCTGTTTAAGTTGCTTATTAGTTACAAAATGGATGTCAGTTCCTGTGACATTAACTTAAATAGATAGAATAATGTATTATGATTTACTAGTTATTGAATACTTTTAGAAATTACTTTTGCTTGTCAATATTGAGATTGGTATTCATGGATGCTTAATGATGGTTGGTGAGACTTAAGGCTGCTCTGTAACTGACCAGATAATTCTTGGGTTGTTTATTGCAGTACCCCTGACTATATCACCCCGGACAATCAAAATTTGTTGAATGGTGTGGATAGCAACCAGGTGAGAAGTTAATGGAGAAAGCTAACCAGGCCAAACCCAGGGTGTTTTTCTTTTTCAGAAGAAAAAGCTGTTTCTCTCATTTTTCTGGCTGTCCTTGTCTTGGCAGGAATGCATTCCTTGCCCCAAATCTCCAGAGAAGATTAATACTGTTAAAACTAAGAGAAAAATACATGGTAAGTTGACGATCTTGAACTTTTATCTCAGTTAATTAACTGTATTGAGTGGGATTGATATAAGAAATCAGATGATCACGTGCAAATGATATACGCTTAATTGTAATCATATTAAGCTGAACTTTCCAAATCAATAATGGTAAATGGTTAATCACTTGCAACTAAAGAGAATTAGTGTTGGAGTCATTGATCAATATGGGGACATTGATCTGGAATATTTTTGAAATCTGACAGCCTTGTGTTCGTTTCTGAAATTAGTGATTTAAGTTGTTCGAATGTTGTAATGTAATAGTTTTCTTCATTTAATATTCATTTTGGCACAGAAAGTGTTTTAGTACATCCTTTGAGTCCGAGTTTGTCTGGCTGTGAACAAGTTGTGGAACTTGGAAATGACACGTTTGGATCAGATGATGTGGATATGGAGAAAGAGACAATGGCAATGCCGAAGAAACAAAACTATGTTTCTCAATCTGCAGTTGCTCTACGCTGTCGAGTTATGCCTCCTCCTTGCATGAAGAACCCGTACTTGAAAGATGCTTCAGATGTAGGCGTAGACCCATTTGGTAATCAAAGAACAAAATGTGCAGGTACAGTTCACTTAGTTCTTAATGACATAAAAAATAATAAAACATTTTTTTGAAATCGCTTCTTCTCTGTTTTATCCATTGTTGTATTTTCCTTTAATATCGTTTCTTGTAAGTTTGAGCATTAGATTCTTTTCGTTATATCAATGAAAGGTCTTGTTTCCTTACAAAAAACATTTTTTTTGAAATTGTCTTTTGCAGTATGATAGATTTTTCTAGGAAATGAATTAGTTTCGTGTTTTTCAATTTTGTGTAGGATTTTTTCCTGCGCTGTTTAGTGGAGATGGTCTTTCAAGATATCACACTGATTTTCATGAGATAAAGGTATCCAGAAACATCTACTTAGTGTCTGCAAGCTTCTGCTGATAGAGATTGGGATATTTTCTATTCATATTCAATTCAGGCTATCAAATTTTGCATTAACTTCAGTCTATTTTCAGCAAATAGGGACAGGAAATTTTAGCCGTGTCTTCAAGGTATTGAAGAGGATTGATGGCTGCTTATATGCTGTCAAACAAAGCACAAGACCGTTGAATCAAGACATAGAAAGGTTACTTCTTTTGGTGCGTGTCTGTATATGTTTAACCTCTAAACACTAGCAAATGTGTAATTGAGATTTTTCCTTCCCTTTGTAGGAGGAGAGCTTTGATGGAAGTTCAAGCTTTGGCAGCTTTAGGTTAGTAGATTTATCTAGATATGGTTTTCCATTTTATTGTATTTATCTGTTGTCATTGTTCTCTTTTTCTTCTCTGGTGCAATTTTTTATTTTTTCTTGATTGTTATCCTCTATTGAACGTGTAGGATCTCATGAAAACATTGTTGGATACTACTCTTCATGGTTTGAAAATGAACAACTCTATATTCAAATGGAGCTCTGTGATTGTAGTTTATCAATTGGCAGGTATTCTCACCCATTCTTTGAGGTAGATGCACTGAGAGCCTTGTATCAGGTGAGGTTTAGTTCCGTTGAGTTGTGAAACATTACATTCTCTGCATATGACATTTCATTCCAAAAATGTTTCTTTTGTTAACACATGATGACATTAATGAAAGCTTAATTCTAATTTGTTACTTGGAAGATTAAATTTTTTATTTCTGCACTTCATTCAATACGTTAATTTGAACAGGAAATGCCTCTTCTGAAAAATAATGATCCAGAATGTTATAAATTATGTACTAATGTTTTATCTTTATACATTCCAATTCTTATGTAGCCTTAAAATATTTAATATGTTAGCTTTATCCATTCCAAATTTTAAGTTCTAGAACTGGTAACTCTTGAAATTCATGGCTTCTCTGCTGACAATGAAACTACAAACAGATTGCAAAGGCATTGCTCTTTGTGCACGAGAAAGGAGTAGCTCATTTAGACGTGAAACCTGACAATATTTATGTCAAAGATGGTGTCTTTAAACTTGGTGATTTTGGATGTGTTACCCTTCTTGATAAGAGCCTACCGATTGAGGAGGGTGATGCGCGCTATATGCCTCAAGAAATTCTGAATGAAAGATATGATTATCTTGACAAAGTTGATATTTTCTCCTTGGGAGCTGCTATTTATGAGATTGTCCGAGGATCCACATTACCAGAAATGCATTTCATGAACCTTAAGGAGGGAAAATTGCCACTCCTTCCTGGTCATTCATTGCAATTCCAAAACTTAATCAAGGTACTGATTACTAATGTCGTATTTTGGTGGTTTCTCTTCATTTCTACTGACTATGCCTTTTGGCCTGGACTCATCCTCTGGTGAACCTTGTGGTGGAATCTGGTCATTATATACTTACCTATGTTTGCTTTTCTTCCCACTAATTTTACTTTCCACTAAAAATGTGAAAAGTTGTCATTGTCAAAAGGTCAAAACTTAGGCCACCTAAAGTAAAACTGAACAAAGTTGCATCCCTACCTTCCAAAATACAAAAGGAAGCTGCATTTATTTTTTCCCCTTAGAAGTTAGAAGGTTCTCCAAATTATGTTAACTTATGTTTGCCAAAAGGAATATTTGATTTTGTTTGTTTGAACCTTCTGAATACAAAATGTCTTTTAGAAAGATGAATGAGATAAATAAAACCAGACATATCCTTTTGAGAACAAACTAATTTTAGATATTCTCTTAGGTATCTATGCTACATTTGTATAGTTTGAGCTGATTGCTTGCGTACATTCTTTTATGGGTAGAAATGTTGTCTGAGAAGCCTGATTTTAGCTTTCCAGCAACATAATTCATCAAAACAAAAATCCCCAAGATGTATTTTGCAAGTTTCTCTTTATTTGATAAGCATAGGTTCATCCCAAAACCAACTGACAATGAGATGAGCAATCTACCCACTTTATAAGGAGTTTGAGGTCTCTTCATTTTCAGTGTAGGGTCCTCAATATGTCGTCTCAATGCCTCTTTGAGTTTATCATTTTTAATTGGATTTTTTTTTTGGATCGAATGTCGATCTGATAACATCTTAGATAAACATGAGTTTCATCTCAAAACTAATTGGTAACCAGGGAAGTAACCCATCTATCTTATTAAAAGTGTAAGATCTCTTCATCATGAAACCAATTGGTAATGAGAGAAGTAATTCATCTATTTTATTAAAGTATAAGATATCTTCATTTTTAATGTGGGATTCTCAACACTCCTTCAAGTCTTTTAATGATAGATTTAATAATTTAAAATCTCAACTAGCTTTTGAGTGGATGAAATCCAGGATGAAGCAGAAGGGAATTTGATGTCTCATATACCATTAGGAAGATAAATTATAGAAGCAACTTTTCTCTGATAAAAACATGGACTTTTAGATCGACTTTGTAAGACGATAAGGAAATGTTCACTATTTACTTCATGATAGATGCTCAGGACCTTGCAATTTCTTAGCTGTTTTTTCTGATTGATTGATAACTTTAACAGGCTATGGTGGATCCCGACCCGACACGGCGTCCTTCGGCAAGGGAAGTTCTTGAGAACCCGATATTTGATAAGGTCAGAAATCATAAATAATCATAGGACAACTTCAACCATGGCGTCTTCTTATTGTTCCACCATTTTCATAGATGGGCTTTGCTTGTGCAATCCCTTTATATCAGCTTGATATTTTGTAAGATTTCGTTATCTACTTTCCTAAAGTTCATGCACCAAATTTTGCCTATAGCATGGTGCAAGTTTTGTAAATTCTCTATCATGTATTATAAACTCGTAAATGCAAGTTAAGGAAAGCTCTTTCGTTCTCAAATATTTGACATCTTAAGCCTCCTTTGATATTCATTTAATTTTTGAAAATTATGTTTGTTTTTTCACCATTTTGTTTTACCATAGTTTTCCTATTATCTTTAGGAAACAGGCCCCTTTGGTAGTAGTCAATCTTGATTATATTTTATGATTCAAAGTCTAGTGAAAGTATGATTGGTAGACAATTCTGATTTTATTATAATGTTTTCAAGTCTAGTGAGTATGAATTTGGTAGACAATCTAGATTATGTTTTTACAACTATTTTCATATTATGTGATCTAACTAGTACAAATTTTGATAACATTTTTATGTTTTAGTGTATTCAAATTTTGAATTTGAAATTTCAAAATGTCGAATTATCTAAGAAAAGATAAGTGTTTATAAATATAGTATTTCATATCATATCATATATTCAATTGTTTTTTAAAAAAAATTAAAATATGTATCATATAATGTATTACATAGTATATGAAATTACAAAATAATATTTATATGAAATTTTCAGCATTAAACATGCTCATAAATTAGTAATTAATAATTCATATTCAACTTAATTTTTAATGGGTAGTTACAATTAGTTTTATGATTTATAAATATATTATTGAACACATTTTAAATAGTTATTAAAATTAAAATCTAGTTTTTGAATTTGCCCATACACTAGTTTTCAAAAACTATTTTTATAGATATCAGAATTTGGATTAGATTTTGAAGTAGATAACATAACAAAGAAATTGGACCACGTTTACCCCAATTGAAATGTAATACATCAATGGTAAAGTAAAAAGTGGGTCTCAGTCGATTACGTTTGTTATTGTTTATATGTATTCCGTAATTATAATAAATTGTAGGAGGGCTCGCCTCCAAATTTGTGATTAAAACACGCAATTTAATTGAAGAATGGGAGGTGCTCAATCTGATTATGTTTGAAAATTACATGAGATTCACTACATTTACCTTTATTGTTATAGATATTGTTATTGTAATAATATGATAATTATGAACTTGCTACATTTATTGTTATCTTACCGTTAGGGTCATTCAATAACGGTAACGATAACAGTAGCAGTAAAATGTGACAAATTTATAATTCTAAGTAAATGCGATAAAAAACAATCTAATTATATTTGCGATTTAGGCCTATTACGATTTATCCATCAATGAAATCCCATTCCAATTACACCAATTTATATTACGGATGGATAAACGCACCTTCAATCAAATAGTTATTAGATGAGATGTTAATTTTAAACTTTCTGTTACTTTAGTTGCACAATTAAAGATTCTAATCGATCCTTTATATATTAAGATTATAATATGTCGAACATGGAAGGTTTAGGAAATCATAAAAGTAAAGAACATTCAATTAGGATATTATCGAATATGCCTCAATAAATACTTGTGTGATTGAGAATCATATCATTCCCAAACAAACCATACATTCTTACCTAACCAAAAGGAATAAATCAACAAATGAACCAAAGCTAGTAAAAAAAATAAAGAGACAAGTCTATGCAACACTCAGAAACTTTTGCTGGTTTTTCTCTATGATTACCAAATCAAAGAGGAAATAATGCAAATCAAAAGGATGGTTTCTTTAATTTTTTTCCCTTCTATACAATTTCCTCAAAATTGTTTAATTTGATTACTATAGAAGCACTTATATTGATTCTAAAGAGACTGATTCAACTTTCTTTGTTTGTGTTAAAAATGGCAATGAGATAAATGATTCAAACTATATATATATATATATATATATATATTTAATGGAAAAAGGATGCCAATAATTTAGGTTTGTCAAGGATGAAGAATGAAAGAAATTCTTGTGTATTAAAAATAGGACACTTGTCCTATTGAAAACCATAAATGAACCATTTTGATTTGTTGCTCATTATGATGAAGATTTCTTGTCCAAATTTTTGACAAATTTGATTTAGTCACTTGAAACACTGTCTCTTTTGTATTCTCATTTAGGTTTAATAACTACATTTTGATGGCTAAATAAATATTCTTGAGAGACTATTCTTCATTCGATAATAAAATCCTTCTAAATTCCATTTAAGTTTAGTAATTTATTAAACATTTTTAAAATTTAAAGATCAAATAAACACAAATTTAAAAGAAGATACCATTATTCTTTTATAACTTTTTAATTAAAAAAATACTCTTGAATTTTTCCCTTCATTAAAAAAATACTTTTGTTCTTTTAATATTTAATATTAAACTTAAACTTTATAATTTCAAAATAAAAAATGTACTTATAATAGAAATGTTTCAGAAATTTAAGGGTAACATTGCAACTTCTTAAACTAATAGGAGTAAAAGAAAAGTGTAGTGAATATAAAATGATTCCAAGAGATTGGGTTAGCTGATTATTTACTTTAGGCCACATTTACTCTAGAGAAAACGTAATAAATCAATAGTAATCTAAAAAATGAGTCCCATTTAATTACGTTTGTTGTTGTTTACCTGTGTTTTGTAATCGTAATAAAATGTGGGACCACTTCTTAGTCTGTAATCAAAGAACGCAATCCAGTCGAGCTCAATCTGACTGTGTTTCAAAATTACGTGAGACTTACTAACCGATATCCTTACGGTTACCATTACAGTTATGGTTATTGTTACTTTTATAGGATGAGACGTATGAATATGTCACATTTATTGTTACCTTTACTATTATCGTTATCATTTGACCTTAAATGGTAACAGTAGCAGTAAATGTGACGGATTCATAATTCTCGATAAAACATGATAAAGACAATCTAGTTATGTTTGTGATTGTGATCCATTACGATTGACCTGTCAATGTAATCCCATTACAATTACATCAATTTTCACTACAGATTAATAACCATGGCCTTACTAAAAATATGACATTTGAAACTATGTTAACAATCATGTTGTATTAGAATTGTTTATTGTACACCTCATTAGTTCTCAGGAGTCGGGAGCCAGGAAGGGAATGGGGTTATAATTAGTGATGGAATGACATTACAAAAGTCAGAATACATAGCCAACAAGAGTGTAGCTCAACTGGCATAATGTTCATATTATCAACACATAAAACTTAAGTTGATATATTACGGTAGACAATACTTTAAGAAGAATTGGCATATCTATATTTTCAAATGTCTAATTTTTATCTTTGTAATTTCAATGATATTAAAATTAGTCCCTTTTGCTAGTTTATTATTGTTTTTTTTACAAAATCTTTTTATTATCTATTAATATTTTCGTTATAAATTTAAAATTTATTGAAAGTACCTCATTAAAATTGATCAAACTCCTAAGTACATCATTCAAGCATGCACTTTTCTCTCAATAAAATAAAATAAAATAAATCAAATCAAACATGTCCAATCTCACGTGCGAGTTTAAGACTTTATTCTCTTTACAAAGTTTTTAACATTGGGTTTTTTTCCAATCTCTCCCCTCTTTTTTCTCCCCAATGATTTATAAAATTCAAAATATGACATTTTCTTCATCTATAATACAAATAAATAAATTTGAGAGATTTTATTTTTCTAATGCTTTAGCTATTTTCTTTTTTTTTTTTTTAATTAAAAAATCATTTTCTTACCCTTATTCTTCGAAGATATGATATTGTTCATTATAGATACAAATCCTCAAAACATTACTTTTAATTTCACTAAAAAAAGTTTCATATATGAAGCTGACTTATAAACTGACGATCTTCTTATTTCTTAATTAACATTATAAAACATCTTTATCACATTTTTAAAGTTTCAAATTTTATAATATAATAAAATAGTAAAATGAAATGGCAAATTTTAAGTTCCTTTTATCAAATTTTAAATTTGCGATTTGGGAAGAAAATTTAGAAAGAAACGTCCAAGAAATAAACTTTAATATGTTATGATTAATATAAGGGTGTAAGTCAAAGTCAACAACATTTAAATAAAATTCTTGAATCTAAGAGAAAAATTGTGTGACTCTCTTGTTGTAGAGCGAACGTGATTTGACTCTTTCTTAACTGTGTAACTCAAACTAGTGCGTAGATAATCTTTACACTTAGATGGAGAATATGAGGTTAAAGAGACACAATATATCGGAGACTAGAATCATGTATTTATAGATCTATTCTGAGATTTTTTTTTCATTTCTATAAAATTAATTGGTTAATATCTGTTCAAAGGGTCACACCTATAAGTGCGAGTTAATGAATTTTAGTTAAATCTGTTTTAACATCTTCAATCATTATCTATTAAGAAATGAAAGTTTGTTAACTCGAACCTAATTCAATCGCTCAAACATTAAATATTAGTATCTTATAATTTTTTTTAATAAAGGAAATATGGTAGATTATTTTAACTTTCATTTCTATCTTCATCAATATTATTAATAATTAATTAGTTATTTTTCACTTGTGGTTACGACAAAACAAACGTAGGTTCGAAAGTCAAGATTCTTGAAAAAAGAGCAAAAGGAAACAAAATTTGATCATTCTTTTGAACCAAACTCCAAAAGGACAAAACACTTTTTTTTTTTTTTTTTTATCAAATTTTCTCAACTTTGAATGGTTTTGGTTTCGGGTATTATTGCTTGAAAATAATGTCCCATTTAAATCATGGATTAATAATTGTATCAATTTAAATCTTGAATTTTTGTGAGTATACCAATTTACATCATTTAGTATATTTTTTTAGAAAAATCTCACGTGAAATTTAATACAACTTCTAAACTTTTCATAAATGGATCAGTTTAGACTCTTGGTCAATATTTTCTTTGAAAATCTCTCATGTATTTACTCTAATCGTCTATTTTATAAAACCGATATTTGAAAAAGTATACACGTGTTTGACTTTGAGAATCAATACATGGATGATTTTCAAATATCTAAATTGTATGACTTATGAAAATTTAGGAGTTTAATTGACTCAAATCACGAGTTCCACACAATATTTGTAGAACAAAATCTGGAGGAGAGCGTAAATTGATACACTTACGAAAGTTCATAGTTGAAATTGATACCATTATTAATTCAAGATTTTAATGGATACAAATCCAAAATCTAGGAATATAAATTGATATTTGCTCTAAAATTTATTATTATTATTATTTAAAAAAAAAACATTGTAGTTTTGAAAATATTTTAAAAAGTATCAACTAAGCTTTAACATTTGTTTTTGTAAATTACAAATGTCATCTCTAAACTTTCATGTTTGTGTTTTTTGGTCCTTAAACTTTCAAAAAGCAGAAGTATCTAATAATCGATCTTTAGACTTTTCAATTTTTGTTTAATAAGTCCATAACCTTAAAAATTTGTGTATAATATTTTCTAAACTTTCGATTTTGAATCTAATAAGCCTATGATATATTCATTTGGTTTTTTTTTTAAAAAAATAATTAATTTAACTATCAGATATAAAATTGAATTTTATGTCTAGTATGATCCAATATTTCAAATTTATAATTAGTAGATATGTGAATTAAAAAAATGTGTTGGATGGGCATCAAGGACCTATTAGATATAAAATTTAAAAAAATAAGAAATTATTTGATAAAAATGGGTTAAAATTCAAGAATGTATTAAATATTTTTAAAGTATAAGAAGTTAAATGTGACATAAAATTGAAAGTTTAATTTTAAAATTTAAGGATGGATTGAATATAAAATTAAAATTTTAGAGACGTATTAGATATTCTTATAGATTTAGAGATTTTATACAAACTTAAAAGTTAAAGAAATACACTAATTATTTAACATTTGTTTTCCTATTGTTGGATAAATTAAAACGTGAACGATGCAAGGGGGACCATATATGACAGTTTTCTCGTAACTTGGAAAAATTACACATTTATCACTTCCCCACACAATTAGTCAAACTTTTAAGTTGACTTGCCATCTAAAGAATATATATATATTTTTGAGAGATTTTTAAAAATAAAAAAATAAGAAAAGAATTATTTACACGATATAGTAAAATAATTTTTGACAGAAATTGATAAAGACGAATAGAAATTCAGCATCTATCAATATATTATATATTTTTCTTTAATATTTTTTTATTTTTAAAAATCTCCCTCTATATATATATATATTTGTGTAACCTAGTGTTAAAGAGATTAATACAATGACATTATTTTTGCACGGCATGAGTTACTTAACTTTTATAATATGTTTAGATTTATTATAAAAAACATATCACCAACGACATATCATAATGTGTCAAATTATATTTATTTTTTTTTTACAAAATTAAATTCAAATACTATTTTAGTCCCTGTATTTTTTAGTTTAGTTCATTTTAGTCCTTATACTTTTAACTTGGATTCATATTGATCCATGTACTTTCACAATACTCATTTTGGTTCTTGTAATTTCAACTTTTGTTCATATTGGTCCTTGAATGTTAAAAAAAGTGTCCATTTTGATTTCTTAAAAATGAAGTAAAGATGAAAACGAAGGGAACAACATGGTCACTTTTTGAAAGCACGATGACTAAAATAAACATTTTAAAAGTACAAAGACTTATAAACTAAAGTTTAAAGTATAGGGACCAAAATGAATATTGTGAACATATAGGGACCAAAATGAACCAAAATTAAAAGTACAATGACCAAGATAATATTTAAACCGAAAATCTATTTATATAAAAAAAATAATTATAGTATAAACAACATAGATATAGTATTATTTTAAGTTTAAATACCATTTTTTGGTCTTGTACTTTGGAAATTTTAATTTTCAATTTTAGTTCATAGGTCCAATTCTAGCTTTGAGTAAATATTAAATTTAGTTACTAATGATAGTTTATGATTGATCTTTTCAAAAACTTTTTATTATATATTAATTTTTTCACTATAAATTTTAGAATATAATAACACATCATTATATTTCTTTGCATGAAAATTATTATTATTATCTAAGAAATTTTCATACAAGAAAATATGATATGTGAATATTATCCAAAATTTATATAGAAAGGGCTACTGGATAATAATTTTTTTATATAAAAAAATCAACAATAAATTAGGTTAAAGACTAATTTCAAAGAATTTTTTTAACTAAAATTGATCATTTGAAAATACCTAAACTAAAAACTAAAATTAGCCCAACCTCTAAAACAAGCTCCAAATATAATGCGAAAATGGTATTTTAACTATTATTATATCATTAACTCACTACCAAAGTGTATATTTTATCCATTCAAGAGTTAAAAGTTCGAATGGTTTATGTTTTATGTTATATATATATATATATATGTTTGTATTTATCGGAAAAAAAACATATTTTTAAAGCCAAAGTGAGTATAATTTAACTGATATACGAGTGTGTTAATAACCACATAGTTTGTGGCTCAAACTTCCTACACCTAATTGTATTTAAAATAATACACATTCTTAAGCTTCGTTTGGTAATAATTTTGGTTTTTTTGTTTTTAATTTTTAAAAATTAAGTCTATTTCCTCCACATTTCTTAGAATGATTTGTATCTTTCTTTAGTACAATAGTTGAATTCTTAGTCAAATTTAAAAAACAAAAACAAAAACAAATTTTTAAAAGCTACGTTTTTTCTAGTGTTAAAAATGTGGATTGATTTTTTAAACTATTGATAAAAAATAGATAAAAAAAAAGAAATTTGGAGGTAAAAGTAGTGTTTATATACTTAATTTTTTAAAAATAAAAAAATAAAAAACCAAATAATTATCCGACCTAAAATTTTGAAATTAAACAAGGCTTTCCGCCATATCTATATAAAATTAAACTGGTAGGATTATTACTTATATTAGTTAATTCCACGACTTTTCTCTCTTTCATTCGGTGTAATTTGCAGTGTATATTATATTCTTTTAATATTCATACTCTTATTCCAATTTGTTTCCTACATTTTTTTATAAACCAAATTTTATTTTAATTACTGAACTTTTATATTTATCTATTTTAGTTAGTAACCATTTCAATATTTCATTTAGTATCTCAATTTTGTATAAACACTCTAGTTGCTTAATTTAAGCATGTGTTTTGAAATTCACACTTTTATTTTGACTTTTCCTTTTCTTTTTAATATAATAAATGTAGAGTGAGAATTTTACCTGTCAACATAAAAAAAAAAAAATGCAAATATTCTTTTATTATAAGTTAGGTTCATATTGGCTAATGTATTGTAATTTCAGATATTTGTCTACGGTAGACATTTACTCAAATGTCAGAAAGAAATTTCTTCTTAACGTAACACTTCAACTTTTTTTTTTTTTTTCTTTCTTATTTTGATTTTCGTACTTTTTAACTTTTATCTATATTTATTATATTACATTTAAAAAGATTTTGTTTAGGTCCTATTTGCAATAATTTTGCAGAAATTTCCAATGGAGGAATCAAATCAATTCATTTTTGAAAGATTGAGACCAAAATGAAATTTTATTTTGAGTCCTCTATCTCTTGTTCGAGAGAATCAATTGAATTAAGTTTATGTTGATAAAATAAAACGTTTTTCAAAATATATAAATCAAAATAAAATTGCTTTGGTCCTATTTGTAACTTTGCTGTACAAATTGAGATTCATTTTCTAAATTTATGTAAATTTTTCAAATAAAGAAATCAATTTTAAGGACCATTTTTTTTTTGCGAGTAGGGATCTTGAACCACAAAATGAAACGTATAAATAAAAGTAAACAAAGAAAATAGATTAAAAACCAAAAAATTATTTGATATAAATGAATTAAAATGATAAAGAAAAACCCAAAATGAAAAATAAACTAATTATTTTGTCTCTATAAATAAAAGCACACCCTTTTGTCTTCCCTAAGAAAATACACATTATCACCACTTCTCTTCTCTTTCTTAATTTTCTGTTTCTAAAAATTTTAAAAATGGCCGGAGAAGTAGAAACAAACGATGTGAACAACAGTCCGAAAATGCTGTCATGGCCGAAACTACACCGTTTTGACTCATTAGACATTGAATCGAACAGCCTCAACGGCCGCCGTGCCGCGTGTGGAGGTGACTCTGCAATTGGCGTTTCAGAGCATCGGAATAGTGTACGGAGACATCGGAACGTCGCGTTGTACGTTTTTCAGAGCACACTTTCCGGCCGGGATAAAACATAACGACGACGTTTTGGGAGTTTTATCGTTGATTTATTATACGCTCACTTTGATTCCTCTGTTTAAGTACGTCTTCATCGCTTTGCAAGCTAATGACAAATGGCGACCGTATTTATTTTTTTCTTCTCCATTAAATAAATTGGTTATCACTTTTTTTATAAAATTTAAATTAGTTTTATTTTTTTTTAAATAAATTAAGTGCATGGACAAAATTTCTAAAATTATAGAAATAGTAATGATATTCTTTTTGTTCATATATATATATATATATATATATATATTCGTAAAAGAATATTTATGTGACAACTAATTAATGGGAGGCTTATGACTTATTTTTAGAAATTTACATCTGAGTAATACTTAGGTGTAGTTTGGATTATATTAATCTCCATTCATTCTATTCGATTACAAAAGAATAAAATATAAAAAAAAAGATTGAGAAAAAAGAAGTTTTCCACATGACAACATATGGTTAGGCACTTAATTGAGTTACGTAAAACTGGGTGCAACCATCTAAATATTTTTCTTTTGTACAAAGTTGCGCCTATTTTGTACATTTCACTTTATTGTTAGCTCATAGTTGGTTATGTAAAAAAATTCTTATTGCTTTCTTAGAATAATGTTTATTTTTATAGAGTAATGATTAGAGTGATATGCAAAAAATGTATGCATCTTAAAATGTGTTCAAATATTGCTCAAAGTTTTATTTTAGTTTTTTAATCGCTATTTAAACTTTGAATAAATGATTTGATGTTAATATTTAGACTTCAAACATTGTTCAAAGTTTTATTTCTATTTTTGTTTGAATTATAAATTTTTTCAGCCAACCATTCTTATTAGATTATAAACGCGACCCATTGAATCCGAGGTCATTAATTTAAAATTTTTTTATAAGAGAAAATAAAATGATAAATTGTAAGATATATTATTTATTTATTTTCAAATAATGAACTCATCATTTACGTGTACTTATGAACATTTTGATTCTAAAATCTTAAAAATATAATTTTTAAGAATGATCGAAGAATAAGTAACAAAAAGAATTATAAAGTTATATATATATATATATATATATATAATTTATTCCAATAATTTTATTGATTCGAACTTAACTCAACTTAAAATAGATCGACAATAATGCCTATTAATTAGATTGAGATGGATTAATTCAATTCTTCGAGTCATGGGTTCTTTTAAACAACATACTTTTAGTTTTGTAAATCTAGGAAAGCTTTTGAGATGAGCTTTTAGAACAATAATTACTTACTACTATAAACTCTATATTACACAATAAAACCTTCAACGAGATATTTATAAGAAGTTTATGTAAATTAATGAAAATTACTCGTCTAATTAAGTCAAAATTTGTAATTTTCTTTGAATTATAAGAGATTTTTCTTTTATAAATTGTAGATCTAATCTCTTAGACGAGTGCATGTATTACTAAACAGTACTTTTGTTGACTCAAAATCAAATATTTTTATTGACTTTTTATTTTTATTGTTGTTTGAAAATCTTAAACTCTTAGTCGAGTATTAAATAATCATTTTTGTAATTTTTACCAGAATACAATTTTCCCTATCTTTTGGTGAGCATCCTACGTTAGAAAAATCAAGGATCTCATTTTTTTTTATATATAAAATAGATGCATTACTTCACTGTCAATCTAATAACCTTATTAAAATGTTTTTAGTATAATTTTTTTCACTAATTAATGAGTATAGTTATCTTTTAAAGAGTATTTTTTTAATACAAAATATCATTAAATAAAATCAAACTTTAAGAAAAAATGAAATCAACTTTTTAACATTTGTATTTGAAGTCAATAATTCATAATGTATACTTTCTCAAAAAAAAAAAAAAAAAAAACTAATAATAATAATTCATAATGTTTTTTCCTTTAAAAATTTCTCGAAATAGGTTTAAAAGGTACTCTAATAAAAAAAATCCTCCACAATTGTAAATTTAATGTTTATTTTAGTAGATGGACATTTTAAAGCCAATTTTATTATGAGGATCTAACGTGGCTAATTTGAAATATTAGGGGTCAAACACACCTTATTTTTTAATATTCATAGATAAAAAAGTATATTTTTTATTTAGTTTTTGCGGAATTTGAATCCAAACATAAAAGTTAAAGCACACCAACAACGAAAAATTGCAATGTTACATATTTGAGATAAAATAGAGGCAGACTAAATTTATAAGACAAAAATGAAAGAAATTGTATTAATTATGTAGTTTCTATACATTCTTTATGTTTATATTAGGAATTGTTTTTACCATTAATTATTTGATTTTTTAGTGAATTAGTTTCTTTTTATAACTTTGGAGTAAATTTAATTAGGGTAATTGTTTTTAAGTAAAATTATTAAGAAAATATTTTCAAGTATAGTAAAATATTACTGTTTATCAATAATAGATTGTGATTGACTTCTATCATTGACACTCATAGATAGTTAAAGAAATCTACCACGGTCTATCGCAGTCTATTGCTGATAGATATTGACATTTTGCTCTATTTGTAAATAAGTTGGCTCATTTTTCTTTTATTTAAAAACACAACCTAATTAATTATTTGGTGTTAGACTCTGTATCATTTTTAATGAATGTTAACATGACACTTAATTATTAATATTTTCTTAAGAAAAATATGTGTATATCTTAAATAATAAAGAAATTTTCACAGATAGAAAATGCCAAACTGTTTACAGAAATAACAAAAAAAAAAAAAAAAACACTGATAAACTTCTATTCACAACCTCTATTAATAATAGATTTGTATCAGTTTCCATTATTGATAATATAAATGGTAGACTTCTATCAGTTTCTATCTCAGATAGACACTGGTAGACTTCTATCAACTTATATTAATGATAGACTTCAATCAATTTCTATTACTGATAGACACTGATAGACTTCTATCAACATTTATCTGAGATAGATATTGATAACAATGTCAATCACAAGTATAATTAAATTTTGTTATTTGTGTAAATATTTTTCTTTATTATTCTATTTTTGAAAATCCTCCAAATAATAAATAAGATAAATCAATTAACTAGGTAACAGGGGTAAAAAGGGAAAAGAAAAAGACTTATTAGCAAGTCACTAGTCTCGTCTAGGNTATATATATATATAATTTTAAAAGAAAAAAAATATGACACGTGCAATGCACACTTATTTATTGATTCTAGTATCTAAAAGAGCCCAACTCGTTTAAATGATTTTATATGATTAGTTTTCAGTGAGTAATTAAACTTGCTTGTCAATTATGTTAACAGCACCAAAATTTTATTTGTCTTCAATTTCCATGTTGATTTTTTTTCTATCAAAAAATGTTTTAATCCTTTGTTGACCCCTTGCATGCACAATGACTTATAAAAGTTATTTTATTTTTATTTTTTCATTAGGACAACAAACATTAGAACTACATATATTTATATGTATAGGAAGAGGTTAGTATCGCTATCATTTAAACATTCCTTGGATTATACTAATTATTTTTGGATTATATTGTACTCATTTTATTTTGATTAAGAATTTACAATTTGTTCTATTAGATAAGAACTTTGTTAGAACATACTTTGTTTATAATTATGATTAAAGATGTGAATGAAGTGTGAATTATATATTTCTTCATCTAGAAACAATAATATGGGTAAGTGACTTCAATGAATGAATAAATATATATATATATATATATTTATATCCGGCGGGGATCCGTTTCCCCAGCGGGGATGGGTGGAAATACCCCGTAGGGATGGGGATGGAGAATCCCCGTCCCGTCCCGTCCCGTCTTGACCTCGTTACCAACCCTAATCTTATCTAGAGTGTAGGTTATGAAAGCCATCCACATGGCGTGCATGCAACATGTATTTTCAATCTTTATAAATAAAGTTTGGAAAAGAAAATATGAGTTGTCAAAATTAAAAAAGAAAAAAAAAAGACTTCTTTTATATTTTCTTGCATAGTTTGTTAAATTTATTATTTTACTCAATCATTTAATTAAGTATTCAATGAAATGTATTATTTTTTAGTTAAAGGAAATACACATAAAAACATAAGTGGAAAAGATGCACTTTCGAATAATTTATTAGATTAAAAAAAGAAAAAGAATATATATCTAATTAGAGGTTTTTAAAGTATATAAAGACTATTGGATTATGTTTATAATTAAAGCTTTTAACATGATGGATTGGTTGAACTTTAAATATTTAGATATATTTTTACAAATAGGTTCAAAATATATATCAGTTGAATTATGTTTGATTGTTTTGATAGATATAGTAGATTTAAATGGTTTCACTCGACTTATGATTTAATATTATTCTAATACATAATTCTAACTTGTGTTTAATTTGGTTCATTTCGGGGTGTTGAAATATATAGGAGGGACATTTGCATTGTATTCTCTACTTTGTCGATATGCAAAAATAGGGTTAATACCTAGCCAACAAGCTGAGGATGGGGAGGTTTCTAATTACCGTTTGGACATTCCCAACAACCGTGTGCGGCGGGCATCGTGGCTGAAGTCACAGCTCGAGAACCACCGCTCCGCCAAGCTTTTTTTGCTCTTTGCCACCATGCTTGGCACCTCCATGGTCATCGGCGACGGGGTTCTAACTCCTTGCATTTCTGGTAATTATATATATGCATATGACAATATATATTTTCGTCTCTAATGCTTGAGTATTTTTCAATTTAATTAGCTTTTTGAGTTTTATCCATGATTTTAATTTATTCTTTATTCTTTATTTTTTTTTGTCAATGAACATAGATTGATAAAAAATTTGGAGGATATAGAATAATATATATTAGCCCAAATAATAGCATCTCTACCCTAGTAAAATTAAAAATCATTTTTTTTTCACTATTTTATACATTTCTTCTATATTTCAAAACTAGCTATTGTGATACTTTGATCAACAGTTTTTTTTTTTTTTTTTTTTTTTTTTTTTTTTTTTTTTTTTTTTTTTTTTTTTTTTTTTTTTTTTTTTTTTTTTTTTTTTTTTTTTTTTTTTTTCTTTCTTTCTTGGGAAAGGTTATAATGAACTATTTAAAAATAATAATATATATGGGATACTTTAGAAATTTAATTAATAAAAACCAAATATTGCTTCCCAAGTCCCAACATATTTTAAAAGAACCTTTTGCTTTAAAAAAAGGAAGAAAAAAAACCTTCTGAATAATTCATATTAGAGGTAGAATGGGTTAAATTGGGTTAAAACACCCAATTATTTGAGTTATAAATTTCTTTAATTCAGTTATTAAAAATGAATTCAATCCAACCCAACCATAAAATATTTGGGTTTGAGTTTGGTTATTTCGGATTAATTGGGTCACTTATTTAAAATTTTGTTCTAATAAGAAGCAAAACGTAAATACGTAAAAATCTAATTTAATTATTTTTATATATTGAATTAAGATTAACAACACAATATCAATTTATATAGTGAAAATTTTCTTTCTAAAATGCAAAGAAACTACTTTTAAGAGTGGTTGAAGTATAAATTATTCAAAAAAATCTTAGAATTAAATAAAATTTAAATCAATATATGTATAAATAATTGTGTTATAAGTAACAAAAATAATATATTTTAAAGTTAATAATAAAATCAGATTGATTTGAGTTGGTTTGGGTTATATTAAGTGAACCCATGAAACAACCTAATCCATAAAATTTTCATTTATTTGAACCCAACACAATCCAAATGAGTAGATAATCCAATCCAAATTGCACGGGGGTTGGATTGAATTGGGTTGATTGGTTTTTTAAGGTTATCGAGTTTTTCGAACACTCCTAATTCATATCATTAATCAATTTTTTTGTTTTGTTTTTGGTATTACACATAAAACAACATTGAATATAATCATTTTTTTTAGAAATAGAGGGATATAATTTGCAAATTTTGCAAATTAGAGGGTGCAATTTGCAAAGATATTAAAGTTCTCATGGACTTTTGCTCATAGTTACAAAAGCCATTTTGTCCTTTTTTCTGGGAGTTGGGTTAGCAGTCAAAATCATTAGTTAGTCAATTTCATCTTTGGAATTATTTTACAGCAAATTTTGACCAAAAAGATGTAAATGAGGATGGCAAAGTGTAAATATGGAAGAGTTGTGTTTCATTTTGGTCTCTCTATTTATTTATTTATTATTATTATTATTTTTGGATTTTGCAGTTAAATCCTTGTATTTGTAATTATTGCAGTTTTGTCAGCTGTTGGAGGCATTAAGAGAGCTAGATCTTCAATAACACAAGGTATGCAATTATTTCCATTTTAATATTACGAAAACCTTCGTTATCATCCTCAGAATAATTATTGAAAATATATAAAAATGTCATAATTTATCAACATCTAATAACATTAATAGACCGTGATATTTTGTTATATCTATAAATATTTTGATTTATTTTATTATATTTGAAAACGGTCTTCGATTATAAAGAAATAAAAAAAATCTAAAGTGGAAACCCACACACGTATATATAATCCAAGAAAGAAAGAAAAGGTGTAAAGTGTTAGAATAAATACTCTAATAAATATTTTCAAATTATAATATTAGTTTGTTAAATCTTTCAATTTCTTTATGTAATTATTAAAGTGTTAAAATATATTTAAAAAAAAGTTAAATAGAATTCAGAATAATAAAATATTGATCAGGAGGTCAAATAAATTTTAAACAATAAAATAAAACAAAATTTTCTTTGATTTGAAGACCAAAGTAAAGTTAAGTCTAATCTTAACTAGACTTTAAAGGATTCTCCTAAAAAGTGATGATTTTTTTAGGGAAAAGTTCATGTAATACAACAAAAATATCAAATCAATTAATGATTTGATTAATCCTAGTAAACAATGGGTCCCATTTTATTCCTTTGGTTCTTTTTTCCCTATTAAATGCATACATCCAACCATATTATTAATAATATTCCATGTAAAAAAAAAAATTACAATTTTTTGTCCCACTGTTTTTGGATTTAGTTTTAATTTAGTTATTAAATTTTAAAATAGGTTACATATTTAATCCATAATTTTTTAGGTTAATTTCAATTTAGTCTTCATAATTTCAAAGTGTTATATTTTTACCCTTAAAATTTGAATTTGGTCCATAAGTTTCAAAATTTACATGATTTTTAATCCCATTTTCACTAATTACGTACTTTCTATCTTTAATATTAATATTTATTAATTAATGTTAATTAAGTTTCACTATTTTTCATCACTATTAAAATTGAGTTAAAAATTTCACTTCATAATTATTTTAAATTAATTAATAAACATTAACGAAATGTCGCTAACCAAAAGTGAGTATTTAATGAAAAAATCAAAATTATAAGAGTAAATTTTGAGATCAAGGAACTAAATCCAAACAAAATTCAAAATCTAAGATCTTTATGTTTAAGATTTAGAAATCAAGAGACGAAACGAAATCTAGAACCAAAGTACCAAATTTTTTTTTTCCCCAAACAAATACTTTGAAAATTATACTCAAAGAAAAGCATTATTGAATTTTTTTTTTAGATTTAGGTGAGCATATTTAAAAATGAGATTTTAAAATTTTGAATGATTGCAGCAAATGTAAATGGATTAAATTATTTAGTAGTAATTAATGAAAATTTATTTGGATGGGTAATTATTGGATTTGAAAATGATGAATATACATAATGAACAGATACAATAGTGGGGACATCAGCTGGTATATTGGTGTGCATTTTTATGGCTCAAAGATTTGGAACAGACAAAGTTGGGTACACATTTGCACCAATTATATGCATTTGGTTCAGTTTCATAGCTGCCATTGGCTTCTACAATTTTGTCAAGTTTGATCCTTCAGTCATTAGAGCTTTAAACCCTAAATATATCATTGAGTATTTTACAAGGAACAAAGCCCAAGCTTGGATTTCCCTTGGTGGCATTGTTCTCTCCATAACAGGTATTTCAATTATATTCCTTCCCTCCATTAACCTCTTCGTCCAGGGCACATGAGTCTTACGATTTTGTTTCTAATTTTCAATGTTTTGAAATTTATGCTTGTTTTATTTTAAATTCTATATTATGGTGTTCATATATTTTTTGAAGTAATACTTGAATTCTTAGTCAAATTCTAAAAACAAAACAAGTTTTTCAAAACTACTAATTTTGGAAACCATTAGTGAAATGTGTATAACAAAATAAAAATACTTATTTGTAGAGTAGTGTTTATAAACTTTAAATTTTCAAAATTAAATGCTTCCTAACTTTAAATTTTAAATTATGTTTTTTTTTCCTTCTCTTCTTATATTGAGATTTTGATTGCTTTGAAAGAAACCTAATTTAATGAGACCACTTTTTTTTTTTTTTTTTTGGAAAAAATATCTATTCATATCACTAAACTTTAGGGGCTTGTACCAATTATAACCCTAAACTAATGATAGTATCAATTTACACCCTCTTTCAGATTTCTTTTGGAAAATAATGTGTGGGATTTCTCATTGTTTCTATTAAACTCTTAAATTGTACTAAGTGAATCAATTTAAACCATTTATTAAGACTATTTTTTAAAAATTGTCAATGCATTAATTCTTACACGTTATTAACACTTCTTCAAATATATCGAAATAACAAAATGGACAATTAAAATTGATGCATCGACCATAATTTTCAAATAAAATCATAACTAAGAGTCTAAATTGACAGGTTTTGACAAATAATAGAATAAATTAATAAACGTATCATGTCAACATTTGGTCAATAACGTTATTGATTGACCATTACTAAATTATTATAGCCAAAGATAGATAATCTGTAATTGAAACTTCAAAAATCAAATAGACTCAAATAATCAAAGATACATGTAATTTTTATCGATTAGAACCGTCGATCGTATAATTGTCATTTACGATACCCGATTAAGAGAAATACATATAGTATATATATATGAAAATTTTGATGGGGTTTGGATAACATATATTTATTGTGTTATATATGGTTAAAAATGTAGGGACAGAAGCATTATTTGCTGATGTTGGGCATTTTAGTGTGAGATCAATTCAAATAAGCATGTGTGTTGTTACCTATCCAGCTTTATTGCTTGCTTACACAGGACAAGCCTCTTACCTTCATACTCACATTAATGAAGTTGGAGACACCTTCTTCAAATCCATTCCAGGTCCAACCCAAAACTCATCCATTCTTTTTTATTTAAACACTACTTTTGATCCTTTTTACTTTTAATTTGGTCTTCATGCACTTTTGAATTTAATCCATATACTTTCGATAGTGTTCCTACGCTTTCAAATTTGGTTCATTTTGTAGCTTAGGCGCACCTCGACTAAACTCACACGACAACCCGTTTGACTCCACAATATTTAGGTGTCCAAAACAAACTTATAGGATATTAAATTTTAAATAGGTGACCACTATGTATCGAACCCATGAGCTCTTAGCCCTTTATTAAAGTTAAAAGGTAAGAGAACCAAAATGAGCATTTTAAAAGTACAGGGATAAAAATGAACCAAAGTAAAACATTTTAAAATTATGTAATATTCATGGTTAGATATTTATTACGCGTTTTTAGAAGTAAAAAAATTGATAAAAACAATACTTTTAATTATGTTTTGGAAAAAATTAGAAACCCTTACACTTGTTTAGCTGTTGTTGTTTCCAATACTTATGAAAAATCGTATATCTTATTTCTTAAAAACGAAAAACAAGAAACATAAACGTGATCAAACAGATAATAAAATATTTAAATTTAAAAATCTTGCAACTATAATTACAATCAAAAGAAAAAGGACAGGAAAAGAAAAATATGATATGTCTAACAAAAAAGTAATCTTAAATTTGTTACATAATTAGAAGAGGCATAATTCTTAGAAGAGCTAATTAATTTGGTGTGATGATGATGATTGATGCAGAACCTTTATACTGGCCAATGTTTGTGGTGGCTGTATTATCAGCCATTATTGCAAGCCAAGCTATGATTTCAGGAACATTTTCTGTCATTCAACAATCCCTTTCACTTGGGTGTTTCCCAAGAGTTAAAATTGTTCATACTTCTTCCAAGTATGAAGGCCAAGTTTATATCCCTGAAGTTAACTTTCTTCTCATGCTTGCTTGTTTGGCTGTCACTCTTGCCTTCAAGAACACTGAACAGATTGGAAATGCTTATGGTAACACATTTTACTTTCCCTCTATCTCACTTTACGCTTTTGAGTTTAGTAGTGATTTAACTCAGATAATACTTAATGTAAAGTTTAGGACAATACTTAATGTACAGTAGTTTTATATTATATCTTCTTCTTCTGTGCAGGCATAGCTGTTGTGTTTGTGATGACTCTCACATCCTCATTCTTAGTATTAATCATGATCATGATATGGAAAACCCACATGATTTTGATAATCATTTACATTCTTGTCATTGGTTCAGTGGAGCTTCTTTATTTGAGTTCAGTCCTTTACAAATTTGATCAAGGAGGTTACCTTCCACTTGCTTTTGCCTTTGCACTTATGGCCATAATGTACACTTGGAACACTGTCTATAGAAGAAAATACTATTATGAGCTTCATAACAAGATCTCTTCTCATCAACTAAAGGACATTGTATCAAATGCAAATCATTGTAGAGTTCAAGGCCTTGCCATTTTCTACTCTGAGCTTGTACAAGGCATCCCTCCCATTTTCAACCTTTACATGGCCAACATTCCCGTCCTTCATCGCGTCCTCGTCTTTGTCTCGATCAAGTCGTTGCCTATAAGCAAGGTCCCATCAGACGAGCGGTTTCTCTTTCGTAGAGTTGAGCCAAGAGAGCTTAATATCTTTCGCTGCGTTGTGAGATATGGTTACACAGACGATCGCAACGAGCCAGATCAGTTGTTCGAGAGGATTTTGGTAGAGAGAATGAAAGAGTTTTTAAGGGATGATGTTAGGGTTACAACCAAAATGCAGGAGGAGGGAGATCATGAGAATGGTGTAATTGAGGAAGAGAAACAAAAGATTAGAGAAATGGAATTGGAGAAAAACATTGAGGAAGTTGATAAAGCTTGGGAAAATGGTGTGGTTCATTTGGTTGGAGAAAGTGAAATTGTTGCTAAGGAAGGATCCAATATTTGGAAGAGGGTTTTGATTGATTATGTTTACAATTTCTTGAAGAACAATTTGAGACAAAGTGATAGAGTTTTCGATATTCCACACAAACGTTTGCTCAAAGTGGGAATGACATATGAGCTTTAAGATTACAAAGTAATGAGTAGTAATGAATAAAAACAAGCCTTATTAACTTTTGATTAAAATACAAGTTTAGTCTTTATTCAAACTTTTAAAAAACTACAAATTTGAATTATAATTTTCTCTCGAGGTTTCTTTGTTGTTTCATCCACATGGCATCCTATATTTAAATAGGACACTCTCATGAATAAACCTAGATCTCGTAAATTTAAAGAGTAATACTTAGTTGTATCATAAGATGCATCAATCTTTATGCTTTTTCCTCTCATCACTTACACCAAAAAATAAATAAGAATAGTTTACCACATGTCATATTATGATAGAAAAATTTGGTGTGATGTACAAAGATAAGTGCTCCTCGAGATGTACCTAAATATTTTTTTAAATTTAAATACTAACTTATGTATATGTATAGCACTGTAGACTTAAAACAAATTTATCAAATTTATTTTATTTGATAATCTTTCTTTAATCATCTTCTTCGGTCAACAATGGAAGTGGGGGATGGGGGGTTAAATTTGACCTTTCGGTAATGGAAAGTGAGCTATGTTTGGCCACCCTAATATCACTCATTTTTATGCATCCAACTCTATCACAAAAAAAATAATAATAAAAATAAAAAAGAGGCAAGAAGAATGACCATGCAATAAATTATGATTAGATAAAGAATTGTCATGCGTTAAATTATGATTGAATAATTGGATAAAATAAACATACATAAATGCAACTTAGGATGCAACTATATATTTTTATTGAAAATAGAATTAATTATTTAACCATCCATAGATTATTACAGGTAGTTGTTGATAACCAACTATTATTTTCATTGGACTTATAAAATTATGTTTTGAAAAATGCAAGTTTTGTTGGATAATCTATACCATTTTAGTTTTTATTTAAAAAAATATAATAAGTTTTAGCTACAAGAAGAAAGTTTGGAAATATTAGAAAAAAGTGAAAGAATTCAAAGTCAATAGTACAAAATTTATGTCAATTGAATTATACTAAATTAATTACTATATATAGAAACAATATTTCAACATTTTTAATATAAAAAAAAATAGGTTCATAACCCACTCGACAAGAATACTAAAGACATGTTTGAAAGTGATTCTGACATGGTTAAAATCACTTTTGATATTTTCAAAATCACTTTGACACATATTTTTAAGGATGTAGAATTGAGATAAAAAAACATGTTTCCAAGTGATTTTGAAGATAACAAAAAAGTGATTTTAAGATTTTCAAAAACACTCTCAAATATGCACTAAAATAGCCTTAAAATTGAAGGCGGCTTCTTTTCTTCTTCCTATATATATATATACACAAAATGTTATGATTTTCTTGAATAATTTGTTTAAATTGTATGACTAGAAATGGATGATGGATTTATTAGATAAAATATGATCTATGATTGATTATCCTCTCCACAATTGGGATATTTGGTAAGCTTAATAAAAGGAATAGGGCATAAATTAAGGATCTTAGTGTGAAATCTCTAATATATATATATATATATATGCATATAGGAGTTGGACCAGCTTCACATTATACATATTTAAATTTAAGAAAATGATGGAAGCGCTTACAAATGGATGTAAATTAAGTCACAGGTCTAGTTAGCAAAAATAGAAAAAACAAGAAAAAGCATTCACACTATTATTATTATTATTTTTTTTTTAAAAAAGGAGAAAAGATATTTCATTATTATCCATGTTACATTGAATGTTAATAATTAAAAAAGAAAAAAAAAAGAGTTGAATTTTGAGGTCTTTTGGCAGAGGCAAATGCAAGTTGAATCTGTAAAAAGCATGGAGCTTCCAATGAGATGGAACCATTTATTGTACTTTACAATCCTCTTTAGACACACAAGAAGCCAATACCAACCCTCTTTCTTATTCTTACTTTCATGATTTTCTTCCCCCAACAAAATTTAATTAGTAGATTTATCCTTTTTCTAATTCATAGTGGAAAATAGATTAATATATTTTATTCAATTTTAATACTTTGGTAAATTTTAAATCTATAAATCATGGAAATGGAATCACAATAATGTGATAGGAAAATTATTGCTATTATTTAATCAAATTTGATTTTTTCTAAAGAAAAATAACTTTAAAAAGCTAAAATTTAAGATTTATTAAAAGTATAAGGACTAAATTTAAGATAGATGAATTAGAATTATAAAGAATAAAGTTGGATATTTGACGGTACATAGACTAAGATGAAATGAAATCCGATGTATAAGGTAATAAGGACCAAAATAATATTTTGAATCTTAAATTTATAGTAACACATGTAATTAAAGATACATGTAGGATTGTTAAAATATTGATTTAGCATGATATCAAAACTCTGTGTTCGAACTCCTCAAGTGAGTGTTTGACCTAGACACAAACAAAAAACAAAAAACAAAAAAAAAAAAAAAGAAAAAAGAAAAAGGAAATCTATCTATTCTCTCTCTTTTTTTTGACAATATGTGAAAGGATCGAACCTTAAACCTCATGGATAATACAAGTTCATGTTAGTTAAACTATGCTCGACCGTGTTCACTTCTCATTCTTTCTTTACCATGACGAAAACATAAATATATACACAAAGATGACAAAAACAATTTATAGTAAGCAAACATTGATTCAACCAAATGGTCTGTTAAAGAGGTTGGAATGTGATAAGGATTACAATGAAATGTTAAAACAAGTATTGAAATGAGATTGTGAAACGTAAAAAACAGTGAAAAAGATCGTTGAATTGAAAACTGTGAAAAGAGAATGTAATAAGAATTACAAATCGGATCGAAAACCCTCCATCTAAATGTGGACTTAGAATTACGACCTATTACATTCCACGCTCTCAAACAAAGTGTACAATAATTATGCGAGGTGGGGACTAGTGAAGAAAAAAGGAACAAAAATATCTTATTCACTGTGTGGAAACAGAAGCATCAACCATTTGCAACATTATTAGCTGGAAAAATTGGAAATATCCAATAGCAGAATCTTTGGATGACGTGGCACGATGGCATTGGACGTTCATATGTGAGGGTCAAGTCAAGGAAAGAAGCTTCTTCCTTGGAAATTTTGAGAATATCAAAATATAGCACACATGTCTATATTTAAAAGGACTTCTTTTTCCAATATATAAATATATGGATCAAAGAAAATAAATACTTTTTTTTGTTTTTTTATTTTTTTTTATTTTTTTAATTTCTAAGTTTTGAATCTAATTTATATTTAATCCTTAGTTTTTAAAAATTAGAACTTTGAGTTTTAAATTTTGATCCTTATTTTTTAAAATGTTATGCTTTTAAGGTTTTTGGTTTAAATTTTCAAGTGTTTATTTTTTTTTATAAAAAAAGTCATTTTAGAAAACATTGAAATGTTTGACAAAGTGAATTTTAAACAAATGTTATTAAAATAATTTAATAAAATGACTTTTTTGAAAAATATTTTTTCTCAAGTTAATCCAAACAGGGTCTTATGTCATTAAATTTTGATTTTGGTTTCAATTTAATAATTTCAAAATGTTACAATTTTATCTTTGAGCTTTGAATTTTGCTTTAATTTCAAAAACCAGGATTAAAAGTGTTAGTTTTGAAACTCTAAGACCAAATTGAAATAAAACTCAAACAAAAGGTAAAATGGTAATATTTTGAAACCTAGGAATTAAGTTGAAATTAAACTCAAAATTAAATAGTATAGGCCGTTTGGATTTACTCGAGAAAAAAATGTATTTCAAAAAACTCATTTTTATTTAAACACTTTTAACAAAAAAAAAAAAATGTTAAAAATACATTTCAAAAATTATTTTGAATGACAGATAAATACTTCAATTTTTTTTTTCTCAAAATAATTTTAGTACTTTGAAAATTAAGGACAAATATGTTTCTTCTTCCACAGCTTACCATAAAAAATATAACATATTTTTTGTTGACGTAATGTGACAAAAGAGAATTAAACTTATTTTGGCAAATTCAAGTAGTCTCCTAGAGTCTAATTAGGCGACTTCATGCGTGATTTACAATGAACAGTTGGATCAAAATAATTTTAAATGTGTTCTCTAATTTAAAAATGAAAATTAATATATTTTAAAATTATTTATTTAAATATGATACAACCTCGTAATAAGTATAAACAAAATATATATTTAATAGCTATAATAATATATGTTTCACTATTCTAAGAATCGTACCAAATTTAATTATATTGGAGTGGCAACTTATAGTATTCAAATCTAAAGAGTTTCTTTATCCATCCAAATAATTGTATGATTAAACTATATATTTTCCATCTTTATAATTAAAATATTATTTTAAATTATTTGTGTTTTTCATAATTAGTATAGACTAACCTTTATACTTTTTTTAGGATACAATCAATATATTTTGAAATATTGTTGGATTATAAAAAATGTTACTATAGTTTTTGGCTATCTTTTTTTATCACAAATTGTCCTATCGTGTGTCAGGTAAGATGTTCTATATTATGCTGTTTTCGTTTGAAAATATCTTTCCTTATTTAGTATAGATTTGTGACATTCCTTATTGCTTTCACAAAGGATTCTTTCTATTTTGAGATTATTTTCGAAGCGCTACTATATATTGTGTTTTGTTGCTTTTTGTTTAGGGCTAACCCACTTTGCGTATATCGTGTTGGTGTAATTATGGATAAAATATCTTTGGTGAAGGTGCTTTGTTCTTCGTGAGCGTGTAGCTACATTGTTAAACCTATGGTAATAAGAGCTTTTAGCCTATGGTCATCCACACTAAGCTATAAGGTTTTTGTATGGACTATTTCATGTAGTAGTGTTCTTATGTTTGTCTATACTTAGGGGACCTAAGTTGTGTCGTTTTTCTCGTTATTGTTTGAGAGAAGTCGTGAGGAGCTCATACTTAGAAGGAGCCTAAGTAAACTAGGGGATCTCAAACATTTGCCCAAGTGAATGACATTTGTAGATGTATCGAGAGAACCTCAAACTTAGGGGAGTCTAAATTCAAACTAAAAGATTTGACTTTTTGTGAGCCACGATAGAGAATCTCTTAAGTATTATGTTGTAATTGTTGAACTTTTCATTAGTGAAATTTCTTTTCATTGAACTCACCATATTTTAGATATAAGAGATATTTCACCGAACTTGGGTTACCAATCTATGTTCTATCTCCTTTACTATTTATTTGTAGTCATCTTATTATTCTATAGGTTAAAACATTATCTCTGACGTGTGAAAAACAAATTTAGATTCTCTTAATTAAAAAAAAAAACATTTTGTCTTCTCGATTTTATTCTATGAATTGTATAATTTATAAGACAAATAATTTATGACATCATGAAATGACATGAATACACGTGTGCCCATAAACAGAGGAAGACTAATTTGGTTGAGTCTGCGGCCACACATGCGACAAGCCAAATAAAATAGGCCTAAGTTAAAGCAAGTGACATCTAGATATTAACAGTATTCCTAATTTTATCGTCCAATAAAAAGAATATTTATAATTTAAAATAAATATAATTATTTTAAATAGTAAGACTATTGAAAATAGTTTTAAATATAGCAAAATATCACTATCTATCAATGATAGATAGACTGTAATAGATATGTATTAGATATTGATAGATGTCTATCACTAATAGACAGTAACATATTGCTATATTTATAAAGAAGTTAATTTCATTTTTTTATTTGAAAACAATTCTTAATATAAAAACAATAATAATAATACAATTTTTTTTAAATAAGTATAATGCAAAATGGGGAATATTATTTTAAAGTGTTATTAGTAGAAGATTTTCAACGAAAAAATAAAGTGGGAAATAATTAAGCACGATGAATTCCACTAACTAAAATTAAAGAGAATAAACTAATTTTAATTTTTTTTTCTTGAACTTCATTTATCCATCGAACTCATAATAATAATAATAATGATAAAGAAAATAAAAATTAATCTTTTCATCATATAATAATATAAATCTTTCTTAAGCGAAACAATCGTTAGAAAGATGTTAGAATGTTCCTATAATATTATAAAATAAAAAATTATTTTTTATAACTATTTTCTTTTTTCTTTTTTCTTAAATTTTAAATTTTAAATTTAATAATTAAAAATTTTCATTTTTTACTTCACAATAATTTTTGAAGGGTAAAGTCTTTAAACTATCATTTAAAATGTAATATATTGATTTTTATTACGCACCTTTTAATAGGCCGACTTCACAATATTTATTATGAAATTTTGAAAATTTTAAATCTTTGTTTTTTTTTTTTAAAGTGTCTCATATATTTCTGAACTTTCAATTTTATATTTAATAAGTCGTTCAATCACTACAACAAAATTAGGATTTCATGACATTTAAAAGTTATCAGATTTAAAATTCGTGACAGTTATTTTCGGTCATTATATTGTCCTATAAAAGTATGAACATTAATAACAGTTTTTTTTTTTAAAAAAAATCATAATTAGTCTTCTCATGACAATAAGTAAATATAAACAATGAATAATTATTGACTATCATAAACTGTCATCGTCAAATTTACTATGACATATTATCATTGTCATCAATTGAATCCAAATTTGCTTATTTTTGAACGTTATGTGTATTGACGACAGTTATAAAATGTAAAAAAATAAATATAAAATGACATTTTTTTTCTTTTAAAAAAATATTTGAAATATGACACTTTATTGTCATGTCAACAAATGTTCTATCACAACACATTTTTATTGTCACATAATTTCATATTTATGACACTTTTGCATTACAATATTAAACATAACTTAATAGTTTGTTACTTATTTGAACCTTGTCATCACACGTGATTTTTATAATCAAACGTCTTTATGCAATAGCAAGTTGTCTTCTTCTCAACGTAAAAAGAGCAAAAGTATACTAAAACAAAAGGCTTCAACCTCATTTCTACTGCAGAAAAGTAAAAAAAGTAGAGACTCCACATAAAATAAGCATTGAATAGAAACAAGGATCCACAAGGTGCCATGTTTAGCATTTGTTTCAACCTATCAGATTGAGCAGAGCCATCCCACAACATGTCCACTATTCTTCTTCAATGAATATTGAACAAACTCAAGAATTTTGTAACAAAGTCAATAAGAAGTGTATCTCAATGCATTAAGCTTACATTCTTGGGGTATAAGACCTTTTTTATGTACATTGCCACCTGCAAGAAATCAATGGATAAGGAAAGCAATATAATTAGTAAGATAAAGGGCACAATCTCGATTCTTTCAAAAATTCAGAGTTGAAAAAAAATGTATACCTATCCTAATTGAAGGTTTTGAATATCAAAGTGGAAGCAATAATAGCAATCGTGTCTCCATTTCATTCTACATAACCATACAAAAAACTAAACGACGAACAATTAAACTACTAGCATGCATTGCACAGTAAAACATAAAGAAATTTGATGGAATGTGCCTTTGTAGATACAAGTCTTCTTGCTTCCTCTCCGATCTACTGCAATGTCTCCAACAAAACGGACTCTTCATTTGATATCACGAACAAAGAAATCGGACACCACCATAGGGCTTCCTCGTTATTTTCAAGGACGAAAACTAAAGCGGAGTTGTGGGCTCGCTTTGGTTAATTTTCAGGAAAGAGGGAGTAGAGTTGTGAGATAATTCACACCAAAGAAAAATCTCAGAGAACTTTTTTTTTTTTTTAAGAGATTAACTAGGAGGAAGAAGATGATCTCCAATCATCTATTCAATATGAACCCTTTCACTTTTTTATTTGTTGAGAGATTAATGGAGGAAAGTTATCAAAATAACTTCCTTCCTAATTATTAAAAAACAAAATTAAATTTAATAAATAAAATTTTGAATTTTAAATAAAAATAAAATATATAATAACCAACCTTATTATATATTAATAAAATTATATGTTATATCATATATAACATATTGAAGGGATTGAATCTCGATCGGAAGCGTGTGAACGCCTTGCATTTCATTCTTTCAGTTTAAATGAAACAAAATTAGCGCAAAAATAGAATCAAACAGGGATAAACATTCAATAAACCAACATGTTATTTGAAGAGTAAAAAAGAAAAGTGGAAGAAGAATATCACATACCTTCGTCGATTCCCGAACTTTTCACGATTTCCTCGTCGTCTTCTCTGAAATAATTCTCCAACGAACAATAGACACCACCATAAGTGAAACCTTGTTATTCTCTAGGAACCAAGGGGAGAAGAGTAGTCTCTCACACCTTGGTTGAGGAAGAAGAATAGAGAATATGGAGAAGAGAAATTTTGAGAGGAGAATAATTTTGGAGGCTAGAATTTCATTTCACCAAATGAATTCTCTTGCCCTAATTTGGGCAAAATGATGAATTTATATGGAGACTTTCTCCATAGCTTTCTAAAATTATCATTGGGCTAATTTAACTAAATAACCATTATTTAATTAATTAGTCCATCAATTAAATAATCATATTAAATCCAATTTAATATATATCTAATTAATTAATAAACATAATATGTTTATTTGTCTTCACTTCTCAAAATTAATTAATTAATTCTTTATGAATCAAATTCATAAGAATTTAATACTTGAATCCTATTCAAATATTTCTCTTTTAATTATAGATCAAATATATAATTAACCATATCATATTAATCCCATTGATATGTTATTCCATAAATTGATTTGAACAATTCAAATCATTCATCTTTTTCTTTAGTGAGCTAACAAGAGGACCTAATGGATCTATAGATTAGAAGCTTCAATGATATGAGATCAATTTATTAAACTCTTTAGTTAAATTAATCAATATTCATTAACTATCGGACACTTCACTAAAGACCAATGGCTACATTCTTTGCACTGTAGATATATTTCTATATCCACAGATATAACTAATCAACAGTGAGTGAATCCTTCACAAATCGCTCATATAACCACAACTGAGTCAAATTACCAGTTTCCCCCTGTAGTTACATCTAACTCCTTAAGTACCATTGATCCCTCTAATGAATAAATAGTTTATAGTCCAACTATAAACTAATACCTCTCGGGCCAGTGAGAGGTTGAGGCCTCAATGTTCAAAGTAGACCACGAAGAGAGAGTGGATGAGAGTGATAGCGAACAAAGAGGACCACGAAGCGACCTTGGAGAGAGTGTGATTTGATCTCGGAGACAACTCTTTCTCAGAACGTTTCTGTCTATCTTAGTGAAGAAGAAGACACTCTCCTTTCAAAAGCCAAAAATCACCAACCACCACTTACGTGGTGGAGAGAAAAAAGAAGGGAGGAAGTTGTAATTCCCTCTCTAATTCAAATAAATTAATTTTAATATATAAAAAAAAAGATAATTAATTTATATATTATATGATAACTAACTTATCATAAATATATATATGATAACTAACTTTCAATAGTAA